>NC_056746.1:1124463639-1124688639 GCF_019279795.1 Protopterus annectens
GTATATATATATATATATATATATATATATATATGTATGTATATATGGGTCCCCTTCAAAACATCTAAAACCCATAACATCTAAATTCATAACATCGAGACCAGAACATCTAAAACCCATAACATTGAATTTCTTATAATCTAAAATGTATAATATGTAATAGCGTATCATTAAACATATAAATGTTATAGTTTAATCTGTTAATCTTCTGGTATCCCTATGAGATGTTGTAGTTTTTATTTCTATAACTATTATTTATACAGTGTAGGAATTTATACTCTTTTTATAGTGTTTATTTTGCCATTCTATATGTGTTTTTAGGCCATACAGGTCAGTGATATAGATATTATGTGTACATTCTTTATGGTGATTGTGATACAGTGGGGTTAGGAAATTAACTTTTTCCTGCTGTAGTGCGATCTTGGGAGTTGGTATATTTTATTTATGGGGAGTTTGGGGGGGTAGAGCCCCCCACATGTGGGGTGCAGGGGGGCCTGCCCTCCTGCAGAAATGTAGTAAAAAGTGTGTTTGGTAGTTTGGTGTCATTATATGTGGAGGGTATGTTATTTTATGTGATTTGTAGTGTTCAATGTTATGATGGACATTTTAGATGTTATGAAATTCATTGTTATGGGTTTTAGATGTTTTGGGTTTTAGATGCTATGGTTTTGATGTTATGAATTTAGATGTTATGGGTTTTAAATGTTTTGAAGGGGTCCCATATATATATATATATATATATATATATATATATATATTCTTGCTGACATTTCAGCATACCCAGTATATAGCTAAAAATACAAGCGTACCTTATCAAGATCAGTAGTTTTTTTCTGTGGATAAATCTCAACATAATATCTTCTTCTGAGTTATCCACATAAACAAGTCTCCTCACCTTCAGGTTCACTATCTACACAGTTCCCTTTTTATAGTATAGATTCAGGGCTGTGAGCATAGTGAAGATGCAAATGAGGTGTGAACTCATTAGAATTGCTGAATTACAAATACTTGGCTCCATGTTGATGATGTAAACATAGTGTATGCACTCCGTCAGTGTTTTTTGCATATGGATTGCAATTGTGAATGATTACTGGTAGGGAGAAGGAAAACACATCAGCAATTCTGACTCCCCTATCTTCAGTGGGTGTGCCAGCCAGTTTAGACTTACAAAGTATAGAAGTAATTGCATCAAGGTTTGAAATGTAAGTAAGCAGCACACAATCACATTTTCTGTCAGTAACATTCAACCTCCCCTTCATTTGCTGACAACTGTATATTATTGCCAATTAATATCCTCACACATTTTAAGGACAATGATACAGAGTGGCTTACTGCACATCTCAGATTACTTCTCAGATAAGACAAGAATAAGCAAAAACACAGACAGATAAGACAGAAGTGTATTTTTGCAAGCAATAGTCTTAATTGTTGTGTGACCACTCAATGCACTACATCTGAAATGAATACATGTACAAATAAATGTCATATGGTTTGTTAGTACTGTGGATGATCTTACATTTGGTTGTATGCAGAATGATTTCAGTTCTTTGCTGCAAAGCTGTTTGGGTGGCCAAGTGGGATATGACACCCTTACTATGTCCTGAAAGCTCATTGGAGTAAGAGTTCAAATCCAGACCTGTGTCAAAATATTTCATGTGTACCAACAAACATTTTGTAGTGTTTATTTCATAGACTGTTTTTCTTCATTTCAACTAATTTCCCCTTAGTTTCTTTTTAATTGCAGTGTTTGCAAGCTGCATCATTTAACACAAACAAGGTTAACATTGAGACAATCAATGTCAGTTTTAGCTTTCCTTATCTCATTTTTGAGGCACTTAGTAGTGTGCAAACCTGAATTTGTGGCCCACACAGGAAGCAGACAGAAACCTGCTAACAGGGAGTCTGTAAAAGTGTAAAGGTCAAAAAGGATACATTGTTGCCATTTCTGCTTTCCATTGCACAATGCTGCTAAGAGATGTTGTGTGGTGGTTAGCAAGGCTCCCTAACACCTGCAGCCATCAAACACCTCTACACAAAATGCAGACAGTCAATTGAAAATGGATACATTCATTTAATTCTGTTGGGCGCAACACATATTAAGTGGTGTTATGAGGTGGTTAACACATAGAACTAAGAAAAACTAGGAAATTATGGAACTGTTATGAAAATACTCTTGTGGCAGCAGGAGTAACTGTAGGGCTGTAATACAGATTGTCCTGGGTTCTAAAACAGGGAGTGCAACTTATTTTTAATGTTGTGTTTAATGTTGTGACAGTCCAGTTTTAAAAATTGGAAAGTTGCCATTAGATGAGTTACGTTTGCACACATGAAGTGGGAGCTTACATTTCATGCCCTGACACATTTTTTTGGCTTTATACACTATTTTTATTTCCACCCTACAGCAGCAGACACCTCTCAAGCTAATGCCAAGTGTCAGATTAGCATTCCAAGTTAAAAAAATATTTCCATCCTGTTTGGCACTGCTGTTGTCCACTTAACATCATGCAAACATCCTTGGCATTGTTGCCTTGGGTTTGTGCACTACCAGTAAATATGATAACAGGAAATAGCAGGAAATCATTAGTTGCCATTGCTGTAGTGGTATTAGATGTGTCTGGCCTTAGAGGTGAAGGTGCCCAGTTTAGAGTGCAAAGGTAGGGTGTTCAGAAGTTCAGGGTATTTACTAGACTCCTGGTAAAGAGCCAAAAGCAAAGGCTATTGCAGGGGGATTATTCTAGCTCCCAGTACACGTTTGAGGTTTGAAGTAAATTGTCTCAGGCTGTATCCAGTGCGGCTGTTCTCACACATACTGGAGAACAGTGTAGGCACCATTTTAATGACCTACAAAAGTGCAAAAGGGATACACGCAACCAGTGGTTGATTGCATTTCAAACTGTTGACATCCATAGCTGAATAAGTATGCTAATAAAGGAGTACTTTTTAATAGATACAAAGCTAAACATAAGCAAGACTGGTATGTATAATACTATTCTGTTATTTTATGTTCTTTCCACAGCCACTGCCAAAATAGAGTTTAATCAGCAAGCTCATGTTGATTGACTGGGCAGACTGAGCAAAGCAAGTGGTATGTATGCAGCACAAGAGAAGTATTATTGTAGTTTAAAAAAGTTAACAGTAGAATTTTTGTATTGTATACAGTAGTAGCAAAATGAGCATACACATCCTAACTATAAAAGCAAGTATGCATGCATAAGTCGCTAGTACAAATCAACTTTAGCAGTCAAGTGTAAGACTGTAGTCAGAGGTTGTGGGTTCAAATCCCATAAGTAGCAACTATACAGTACTGCATTTTCTTCTTAATATTATATAAATTTAACTCCATACAAGTGGTATACATTCCCTGCTGTTAACTGTAATCAGTATACTTGGACCAAGAATATGTGCAGTATATGGACATTGTAAGTTTTATTTTGAGAAATCTGTGATTATACTTTGTAGTTGATAGGACATATACTTAAATATAATAGTTCAGATAAACTAGTTGCATATTTATGGTACTGCATTGTATGTCACATACAGTGGTACTAATTTTGTGTCTTTTTTCTCTCAACCCAACCCTTATCTCTTTTTTATTTTCTGTTATGTGTCATTAAAATGTCTCCATGTCATACATCTATAACAAATCACTAAGCGCTTCACAGCACAGTGAGGTAGGCCAGCCCCAGTGGAACAGCTTGCCCCCATTCTACCAGCTGCAGCACCAATGCCCAGCCCTATCTGGGATCCAACCCTGGCAGCACTGCCTCTGCTGCCCCTGCACTACCTGTGTCATACGTTAGTACTGTCCCAGTGTCTGGTGCTATGATACGCTCCAGGAGTAGTGGCAGAGGTGGCAATTTCATCACCTGCCAAAAGATGTCAGGGTTGGTGCATAGTGTTGTGCACCACACCACTGGTGTACACCTACGCTGTATGGAAAGGCTGCTCTCCCTTAAATTCCATAGGAAGAGAAAATGTCAAGCATGTCAGCTGCCAGCAGAGTAAGGGTACAGTGATAACAGTCCAATGAGTGAGGACTAGAGTCTCACTGTTTCCATGTTTGGTGGGCATGAGCCTGTTTTGTCCTCTGCCGCACCTCAAAAATGGTGTCCCACAAACTTTTTTGTCTCTCACTTTCCCTGTCACTTGTCTTGTTTGTTGTTTGTTAGTATTTGCTTCCTCACCTACCCAACCTTCCTGACACAGAAATACCAATGTTTCTTACCTAGCATTCCTCTATTACTGAATTTTAAAAAAATGAGCATCTGTCCCACAAAAAAGTATCATTCCCATACATTGCTCTCCATTTCACACACATGTCTTCTTGACACACTTGATTCAGTCTAATTGGTGTACAACATGATTCCATTGTTGTCACCCCTTTGTGGAGGTGACAGTCTAAACTTAGTTAATATTCTGCACATATTTTCAGCTTACACTTTTAAAGAAATGGATAGCTATGGTTCTTTCCTGCCATTCTCTTGCACATTCCTGTATTGCTTTCCCTTTGTTCCCCTCCACTTGCTCCCCATTTTGCCACTTTCCTATTTATCAAATTTTAACACCTATAATCTGGTAAAAAATAGAATCATACACAACACACACATAAGTACCAAAGAAAGTAATGGATCCTTTCACTTTTTTGTCCTCTGCATTTGCACAGAGTTTGGCATCATGCACCAATGCCAAGCAACTGTGAGCAGCTCTGCAGTGCTGTGGTTACTTCCACTCAATGCTGCTTAACCCCCCTGTACTATGTCAACACACAGTAACACATGCTGAATGTACTATAAAGAATAATGTCATTGCAACATCACTGTTCATTTAAAATTATTATATACACACCTGGATTCGAACCCAGTATCATCTGGGCTCAAAAGGAAATGTGCTATTGCATTTACACCTGCTGCCACAGAGTCAGCTAAGCAGCTGGTGTGTTTCATACACTCAGTATTAACTCTCAGAATTTTAACAATGAGCCCCATTTTTGTGCACTGCTTAACTATGCACAAACAGGGAAAGTAGTGGAAATGTGTATCTCACATGTTCAAAAACTTTGCCTACCATTGCACAAACCTGCTGCTTGCCACTGCACTATGAAAAGTAAATATTAGCATGTATTAATGTTGCTTACTGTCCAGTTAGTCTTCATTCCATGAAACTACATAACAAAATGAAGGCCCTATCTTATAATATGTCAGATATTTATTTTGCAGCCATGTGTTACTTCCCCCCATGCACTGCAACCCTGGCCTCTCAGTACTTGTTGACAAATATATCAACTACACTACATAAATTAATAATGAATGTTGTGTGATATACCATGCACATCAATCTGGTAACCTGTAGAACTAGAACTATCTACACAGTTGAACGTGCCTACACATCTATTTCATGCAGGCTTCCCAACATCTTGTCTACAACATTTCATGATGATGTCATCCACTATAAGTTGCCCTGCAGCCTTGTAAAGGTCAAGCTTGTATTGTGGCTCCTGCATTAAGTACTGTGCTCTGTAGTCTGTGTACTTTAACAGGTAGTGAGTTCTGTTCTCACTGCAGTCAACTGGTGTGTGCGTGTGTGTGTGTGTGTGTGTGTGTGTGTGTGTGTGTGTGTGTGTGTGTGTGTGTGTGTGTGTGTCTATATAACCAGAAGACCATAAGTGCATATCCTACAGTTACCACTCCAATTCCATGGATTGACAGTATTTTGAAACTTGCACATATCTACACATCCATTTCATACAGGCCTCCCAACATCTTCTCTCCAACATTCAATGCTGATGTCGTCTACTATAAGTTGCTCTGCAGCCTTGTAAAAGTCAGACTTGTGGCACGTGCATAAAGTGCTAACCTTTGTAGTCTGTGTACTTTGATAGGTAGGGCCTTCTGTTCTCACTGCAGACAGATGGGATGTGTGTGTCTATTTAACCAAAAAAGCATAAGTATTTATCCTACAGTTATCACTCCAATTCCATGGCTTGACTGTATTTTGCATATACCTACATATCCATTTCATGCAGGCCACCCAATATATTCTCTCCAACATTCATTGTTGATGTTATCCACTATAAGTTGTCCTGCAGCATTATAAAAGTCAAACATGTGCTGTGGAACTTGCATAGAGTACTAAGCTCTGTAGTGTGTGTACTTAGATAAGTAGTGGGTTCTGTCCTCACTCCAGTCAATTGTGTGTGTGTGTGTGTGTGTGTGTGTGTGTGTGTGTGTGTGTGTGTGTGTGTGTGTGTACTTGATTGACATTAGAGAGAGCAGAACAAAACCACTCGAAGGAATGCCTAGAGGTGAACCAAAGACAATAACCATAAACACACCACTGTCCAAGATGGAATACAACAAGAATTCAGTCCAAATGTGAACTGTAAACCATTTATTCGTAAAGCTATAAAACTTAAGAAAAGCAGAGTGCTTTCACCCTAAAGAAGACTTTTTCAAAATTGCTAATACAATGACATAAATGTGAAAAACAGTGTTTCACCCAATCAGAAAACAGCAAAACAAAATTAACCAATGACATACAGTGAAATCACAGCTAACATTAAATTAACCAGTGAGATATCAAAGCCGTTCTTAGCTCAGATAACTTACACACTTAAAACCTTAAAACTTTAAATAGCCTTTATGCTTCTTTCAATTAATGAATTTCTGTTTGTATTTTAAAACAGGAACAATCAAGCAATAGTCATTAATGCTTGGAAAAGTGTAAGCATCTAAATGTAACTGCCATAAAAACTCATTTGCTTAAAAACTCTTTTCATGGTTCACCCTCCTCTGAAATCGTAATTTTTTCCAAGATAAAAAAATGCAAACTTGTTGAAATTCTTACATAGTTTGGAGTGCTTGTACAAAGCACTGTTTGTTTTGTCTTTCTTTATGTCAAGGCAGTGTTTGTAAATCTGCTTTTTCAGCTGATGCTTGTTTTATCCTACATAATCTACATTGAAAGAGATGCATTGACTTAATTAAACAACAGCCATAGTGTCACAGTCAAACTTACCTGGGCAGATGATACTTCTATGATAATTCTTAACAAAAGTAGTCTTAGTGTCCAAAATAAAATGACACTGTTTACTATCTAACAAGGGGCATTAATAACTGTTTGAGTAAACCAGTTCATTCCTTCTTCATGGGGATAACAGTGTATAGAATTTTAATAGCCACAGTAACAAAAAAATGTCTTCAGTAAACTGAGTTTCCCTAATTTGTTGTAAAAATGTTATGAGTCTTTCATAAGATAGGGAAAAATGTCCAATGCACCCTTAAGTTTCCTGTCAAGAAAAACTTCTAATGGCTGTGTAATGAACCCCCTTGTGAACACTATTGGTCTAAAAAGAGGATTTTGTAAATCAGTTTGAATTTTGGGCATGCCAAAAATAGCTGAAACTCTAGGAGAAATAATGTTTAAAAATTGAAATGTGTCATGATTAATCTTATTTTGTAGTAGGCACACTTAATTTTGGCATATGTAGTAATTTAAATTGAAGGGTTTGCTTGTTTTTGTTTTTTGCAAACTCTATTACTAACTCTAATATTTTTTTTATATTGCTGTTTTTTCTGGATGTATCTTACTTCTGTGGAGCTTTTCTTCCCGGGCCGCTACTGAAAATGGAAATGTCTCCAGCTAGCCTAGCCCGGTCAACAAATGTAAAATAAAATAAAATAAATAAAATAAATATGCAATATGTATTTCATTTAAAGAAGTCCTCTCATAAGTGGATGAATCACTCAATAAAGCAAATATCTAAGTGGAATAGTCTATAACTTTAATAATGACTAACCCCCCACCTTTGTTTGGTTTCATGCACCTTAACAATTTATCATAAGAGAGCTTGCATAATTCAATTATTTCTTCTTTAGTCAAATTGTTATACTCATTTTAAAATCTAACACTACAGAATTGTCTAAATTTGTTTTTTACATTACGTTCAAACTCCTGTAATGCTGTTGGAAGCACAGGGTTGAAATAGATAGCTCTCTCTATTTTGGTCGTGAGGTAAAAGTTACGGCACCCTAATAAAATAAAAAGTTCAGCTTCCTGATGAAGAGTTTTAAAGCTGTCAACAAAGAAGTTATACTTGAATGACAAGAAGATATGAATGTGAATCATTTCCTGAAATAAATTCAGATTTACTTCTCCAATCTCCAAATCACTGAAGTTGAAAATAGAAAAATTGTCTCTAGATTATATAATGGGATGACTTAATGCAGGTAGATCAAAAGAACTCAGTTGTGCAAAAACAGTTTTTCAGAAAAATTTTCGTTTACATCTAATTGATGAACTGCTTTCGATGGTGTTAGTCTAAGCTCTTCTTCTAGTTGATTGGTTTCTTTACTCAAAAACCTGGAAGCATTTGTACTAAAGTCATTTAAAAATGTCAAAGGACTTTTGTCCAATCATTCACATTCTTCTGATAGAGCACCATTAACTAACCTAGAAGGAGGTGGCCTAATTTCTTCCCCTAATTGGTAAATGGTCTGTTCTCTGTCTGTAGAAAATTGCATCAACTGAAAAGTTCTAAATGAACCACCAAAAGTCAGGTGTGAAAGTATATGTTCTACTAATGTGTCATTCACTTTCTAAACTATATGCTTAGATGCCTCAAGTTCAAGCTGAAGTGTGTGTGTGTGTGTGTGTGTGTGTGTGTGTGTGTGTGTGTGTGTGTGTGTGTGTGTGTGTGTGTGTCATTACAGAGAGAATTTTACACCAGCATGTGGGACACTACTATTACCATGTTCTCCTCAGCAGACACTACTGATGTCATCACCTATAAAGTGTTGTCTAAGACTCTCCAAGTCAGACTTCAGCTGTGGAACTTGCCTTAAATACAAAGTTCTGAAGTTGGTGAACTTAGACAGGTAGGGTTTATCTTCTCACTGCAGTCAACTAGGGTGTGTGTGTGTTCGTGCACTTACTTGATATTAGACAAACTCCAAAACAAAGTTTACATACCAAGAAGAAAAATATGTTACTGTAGAGACTCCAATTCATGGTTCCAGCAAGATACAGTCTCAAAAAAAGGCTCAAAATCACAAAGGATACAGAAAGTAGCCCCAGCTATGATTGCACCTGAACAACTAGGCTTTATGAGTCAGAGAAAAGTAAAGGACAACACATTAACCATTGATGCCCTAACCCAGTTATGTGCCAAGGACAAATCCCCTAAATACGCATTATCAGTAGATGCAACAAAAGTCGTTGACAGAGTCAATCAAAAATTCCTCCTCTTTGTACATTATCAATTTGGATTCCCAAAAGAATACATAAAATGATTAAAACGTTATATACTAAAGCAACTACAATTCTCAATATTAATAAGAAAACTTCCAACCCAATACAAATAGTTAATGGAACCAGAAAGGGATGCCCACTCTCACCAAACCTCTTTAATTTATATATATAAACATTACTACTGCAAATTACCCAGAGAACATACCATCATCTTATTTCAGTATCAAAAACTCAAATAAAATACACAGCTTTTGCAGACAATCTCAATATTTACTTTTAATATCCTAATACTGATTTAAATAAAATCATGTTATCCATAGATACGTTTTCTCTAGTATCCAGCTATGAAATTAATCCTAAGAAGTCAATTACTTATCCAATTAACCCACTGGTATATAAGGAATTTTACTTTCCGGAGACTAAAGTTAAAGTGCAATATACTTGAAAATATTTAGGTATAAATTTTAGCCATACACAATCAGATATGTTCAATAATAATATAGTTAAAACTTGGTCAAATATAGTAAGTAACATTAATAAATGGGAAAAGCTTAAACTATCTACATTATCAAAAGTTTCAGTTGTAAAAGTGAACATATTGCCTAAGATTTCATACCATCTAAATGCCACTTTCATGAAAATTCCAGTTACCTTCTTCAACAAGATAAAAGTTCGACTGGCAAAATTCATATGGTACCCAAAAAGTACAAGAATTAGCTATAATAAACTAATACCCTCAAAAGGAAAAGGAGGCTTAAGCCTTCCTGATTTTCAATTGTACTATGAAATTATCAATGCAAGTCACATCATGCAGATTACAAATCATGACCCTATAGGTAATGAATGGTATCCATTATGGATTCAATTATTTCACCAGAACATTATAACATATAAAGTTAATCCAGAAACGATTCCCTTCTTAAAACAAGAAACTCTTAAGACAACAAAAATTCACCCAGTCTTAATAAACAGCTGTGACATTTTTCAAGGAACTACTGATATCAATAAATTTAAAAGACACAATTACTCTTCTGCAACCAATACATAATAACCCAGATATAAAACTAACAAACACTATGGCAAACCTAGATAAATACCCTTTAATAAAAAATTATTCAGTATGTGATTTTTACCAATTAAATAACCTTTCAATGGAAAATATCATGAAACTACTTAAAGCAAGCGATAAATATAAAATGATAATTAAACAAATCTTATACCTAGTAAGTACTATAACCAAATATATCAATGTAGTTGTGCAAGATGTTAACTTAGCACAAGTTTTAAAATTGCTTTTGAGTAAAAAAAAAATTATCAAATACATATAAGCATTAATTGATATTCTATCATAAACAGTAAGTTACATGCTAATTATATAAGGATAGTAAATGCATCACTTAGTTGAGATTAATAACCACAATAATTACGGTGACATATTTGTATATATGTATATGGTTCAAATAAAACTAATAAAAATGAAAAACAACTGCCACACTGAAAAAACACAAAATAATTTGTGTAAACCATCTTTAATCACCACTTTCATCAGCAAGACTTCATCAGAAATACAAAAAACATCTGAGACCTAATATATATATATATATATATATATATATATATATATATATATATATATACATATATACCCTGTACATCCATTAAACAAAATTACATCATTCAATAATCAATTAACCAATTAATCAATTATATATGCTGAAACAAAAAAAATATTTAAAATAGAAAAAATTACTTCTAAAACACATATGTTGTTATTTATTTATTAACTTTTTTTACATACACCCTACGGTCCTTTAAAAACAATTGATATTAATTGCATTGTTCAGTCCTGGAAATATATCAGCCCTTAAATTTATTTGCCATTTAGTCTCCCTTTGTTCCAAGTAGTTTTTAAAACTTCCCCCTCTCAAACTCAATTTTTCCCTGTTCCAAAACTGAAAATATATATTTTTGAAACCACTACACTCAATACTATGCCTGTAAAGGGCATTTCTACTGTCTTTCTCAATACTATTCATGTGTTCCCTAATTCTGATGTATAGAAATCTAGTAGTCATGCCAACATAAAATTTGTGATACTTGCTGCAGACTGCAATGTAAACTACTTCTTGGCATATACATGTAAAATATCCAGTGACTGAAATAGTATATGAAATGTGTGATAGTTCTATGCATGGTCCTTCTAAGATGTATCTTCACATTCTACAACCATAACATTTGTGCATGCCACATGATTTTATGGTGGATATTGTGTCAATAGAAATAGAATCCCTGCCCTTCTTTAACAAGGTTTTTAAACTGTAATCATTTGTGTATACAAACCTAGACTTGGGGCTCACACTTTTCAACAGCTCATGGTTCCCCTCCACAATTTTCCAATTTCTTTGAATCACATTTCTAATAATACTCCCATCTGTTCTCATAGGCATACCAAAATACAAATGCCTTTCATTCAAAAGAGGATCCTTTCACCAATACAAAAAGGCTAGTAGACCCTGTTGATTTGACCGTGTATAGAGAAAAATGTGACAGTTTGAACAAGTTACTTAAGAAATTTAAGAGTGTTGATATTGAAAATAAGTACTTTCACAAATGTATTGAATTGGGCATTGTCCCAAAGGGACTCAGATTTTTTAAATGTCCCAATGGGGTTTCTGACAAAGATCCATTTTTCAATAAGCTGAAAGAATTTTTCAATGAAGCTGGTATTAGTTTTCTGTGGTTATTAGTTGAACGTAACAACAATATCATGAGGGAACAAGCCATAGAGTCTAAATTTTAATTTGATTTTTGTGAAAGAAATGAGTATGTATTCTTGCTTGAGGACATTGAAAAACATGAAAAATTGCTTATAAAAAAGAAAAACAAGAAGCTAGACTGGGACTTAGCATATGAAACTGATACTGCTTATTCCACTTTTTTCACCAATAGAAATAGTAATTCCTTGGTCTCTGATAAGAATCAGCAAGCTCCTAGGCCAGGCTATCTTAAACAGTGTGGGCCAATGAGGTCCGCTACTTTTGCTAACATGACCAGAAGCGAAACTGCAGTTTTTTTTCAAACAATTCAAAAAAAGTCTGTGGAAGGCTCAAACAACAACATAAATACAACGGCTGAGCCAATTATGCTTCAAAATGAAGCTAACTCACAGATGTCAAGTAATGAAAATGCAAAAGAACTTGGTGCCAAACCAAAAACTTTTTTAGTTTTCGAGAAAGAACAACTCGGAAAAAGGATCAGGTGGTGTCCGATTCTTCCACGTTCAATGAATAAGGTACAACAAACTTATAAAACACATTTTAAACTTGTCTAGTTTTGAGTTGAATGCACACCATGTAGAACTGTTAAGGCTGAGTATTAATTTTGTGCCTTCTAAAAAGGCGGACATTACCAGTACTATTTTAGATTTGAAAAAGTATACTAGAAAATTAAATTTATATTACTTATTAAAGGATGTGAAATGTACTGAAAGTGTTTTAGTTAAACCTTCCAATTATAATCCTTTATTAAATCATACCTTAAAGGTATTTGAGTCAGCATGTGAAAATGAATTAAGGGAATTATTATGTGATAGCAATAATAAAACATCTAGATATTTTAACAACTTGAGTAAGGATTTAAGGTTGGCAATGAAAGATTTGTGTGACAAATCTATTCATATAATGAAAAGTGACAAGGGAGGTATGCTTGTTATTATGGATCAAAGCCAGTATGTCATGAAAATGGAAAAAATGTTGTCAAATGAATGTGAATATAAAAGAGCTAACAGCATAAACATTTTTAAATGTTACAAATACATTTTGTGCTTTTTGTATGGCAGGTTGATGTCTGGAGATTTAAATGAAGCCACATATAATTTTTGTAGTATAGAGAACCCAAAAATAGGTGTTCTATTTGGAATTCCTATGACTCATAAGAGTCAGGTAGATCCTCCCTTTAGACCCATTATATTGGCCCCCAACAATGTTACTGAAGGAATATCTATTATGAAAGATACTTTTTTACAACCATTAATTCATCAAATGGAGTCCTTTTTGAAGGATTCTTGGAATGTTTTGGAAAGTGTGAGAGAGTTCAGTGAGAAAGTGGTGTTTGACCCTGGTAGGCACATTATGTTCACCTTGGACGTTGTTTCATTATATACTTGAATACCTCTTGACACAGGTATCAAACCTGTTAGAGCTTATTTAAGCCAACATATGAACCATGGCAGTTCTTGTATTAATTTCTACTGCAATTTGCTAGAAATTATTTTGAATAACCATTACTTCTTGTTCAACAACAAGTATTATAAACAGGTCCAAGGTATAGCCATGGGTTCCCCAGTAGCTCCTTCATTTGCCAACATAGTTATGGGATGGTGGGAGCATGAGATTCTAAGGACTTTCAACAGGACTTTTCGAGTCCTATATTACAAGAGGTTAATTGATGACTTGGTTTTCATCATAGAAGGTGGGTTTAAAGAAGTTGAATAATTTATTAGACAACTAAATTCTTGTTCGCCCTTTTTGAAATTTACAGCTGGTGATATTGGCACATCCATTAATTACTTAGATGTTCATTTAAAATGGGATAATATCAACAATAAATTTGTCAGTAACATCCATAGAAAAAGAACTTTCATGAACAGTTATTTACATTATTTTAGTCAACACCCCAAATTTATAAAAAATAAAATTCCAAAGGGGCAAATAATCAGAGCCAGTAGAATGACCAGTGAAGATAATTCTCTGGCTGATGAATTCAAGTATATTAAAAAACAGTTTACTATCATATGTTCGAAGTGAACTCCGTCGACTGCACTTTTATCGAACACAGAAATTCAAAAACGGAAATGTCGAACACCAAAAGCCAACCTAGGAACGGGTTTTAACATGGGTCAAGATAGGGGAGAGGTTTGTAGTTTGACAATAACAGTGAACACCTATTTCAACCCATGTTAAAACCATTCCTAGGTTGGCTTTTGGTGTTCCAACATTACCGTTTTCGAATTTCTGTGTTCGACAAAAGTGCAGTCGATGGACTTCGCTTTGAACATAAGATAGTAAACCTAAAAACTCTTCATGGACAGAGGTTATGATGAAAAATTATTAAATTAACAAATTCAGTATGTATGGGATAGAAGAGTGGTCTGGTATCCACCCATCCTGAAAAAAGCACTTGAATTTGTTTCAAATTTGAATAATGCGGCACTTTTGAATGAAAGGCATTTGAGTTTTCATATGCTTATGACAACAGATGGGAGTATTATTAGAAATGTGATTCAAAGAAATTGGAAAATTGTGGAGGGGAATCTTTTTTGTATTTCTGATGAAGTCTTGCTGATGAAAGCGGTGATTAAAGACGTTTTACACAAATTCTTTTGTGTTTTTTCAGTGTGGCAGTTGTTTTTCATTTTTATTAGTTTTATTTGAACCATATACATATATATAAATATGTCACCTTAATTATTGTGGTTATTAATCTCAACTAAGTGATGTATTTACTATCCTTATATAATTAGCATTTAACTTACTGTTTATGATAGAATATCAATTAATGTAATTTTGTTTAATTTATGTACAGGGTATTTATATAAGGTTTCAGATCATATGTTTTTTGTATTTTTGATGAAGTCTTGCTGACGAAAGCGGTGATTAAAGAAGGTTTACGCTAATTCTTTTGTGCTTTTTCAGTGTGGCAGTATTTGTTTTTTGTTTATATTTGTATATATGTATATATGGTATAGTAGAGTAAATTGTTATCATTCTATAGGTTGATGTTATACCTCTAGTACTGCTCGCAATTGCAAAATAATGTACAAGAGAACTGCTATATGATAAAAGTTCTTGGACTAATCACGATATAAGCATATCATCGTTAATACAAAAATTGTAGAGCTACCTAATTTGAATGTTAATTAGTAAAGTGTGCAATATCTATTATTACTTGCTTATGGTATGTATTCTGTAACATCAACTGCACCACATGCATATGTCTTGTTTATCTTCTTCTGCATATTTTGTGAAAATGTTCAATAAAAAGAAATTTGATAAAAAAAATACTCAAAAGCTGTTGAAATGTTTGGTTTTAGTGCTTTTGTTTTAATAAATGCAAAATGTCTTCAGATACAGTAAAAATCCAAACACATTTGAAATGGAACTTGTATAACATCTCAGACCATCCCTATTAAAGTCGCCAAAAATTTGTCTGTGCTAGCCCCGCATGTAGTAAATTATCATCACCACTGGTGGACTCAGTGATTGCACTCAATATGCAAGAATCAGCAAACTTGGTAAGCAAAAGGCCATATACTTTAGCCTGAACTGCTGAGAAATAGATTGCAAACAGTAAAAGGCCAAGCACAGATCCCTGGTGTTCCCCAGTGGTGACAGATCTACTGGTACAGGTTGATTAATCAACTTTCACAGTATGTGTTCTGTCAGTGAGCCAATTGGTTACCCATCTAGTTATGTCAGGGTTAAAACACAGTTTTTTTAATTTCTACAAGTCTTTTGGGTTTCTAACACCATGACGGGAATGGACCTCATTCCTCAGTCAAAGTATGATTAAAGTTAATAAAATTAGCATTGTTTCTAGCTTTGATGTTAGCCAAAAGTGCTCTTTGCAGCACCAGCAATGTGCCCAGTAGTGATTCATTCTGCAAATCATATGGAGTTACATGTACTAGTAACATATCCAAGTATGATTGTAAATTATTTTTTATAAGACCTGTTGCCTCTGCTACTACTGGGACCGTCTGGGTATCCTTCTTCTACAATGCCCTCATTTCTACTTGCAAATCCTGTTTTTTTATGACTTTGTGTCTCTATGTACATAAGAGACTGTAGTCACTGGGTGTAGCAATTTCAATAGTCAATGCTACTTTTGTCTTCTTTTCATGGACTACTATATCTGGATTTCTCGCATCCATTTTGTGAACTCTTGATAGTGGATGATCCCATGTGATATGAACTTCATCCTTTTCTATTATGCTTTGTGGCTCATGTTTCCAATGTTTTAAAAGCCACTTCAAAACCATAATATTTGTCCAATCCACAATGCAACAGTCTTGTCACATTATTATGCCTTTCAGTATACAACCCGTCTGCATTAGTATATCACAACCATCCACAAGATGTGCAACTGTTTCCAGTCAATTTTACAAAACCTACATTTCTCCTTTTCTCCCACATGTTCAATGGACTTTGTAAACCAATGTGTATATAGTCCTCTATCTTGGGCCACCAATATTAACCTTTCATGTTTTGTTTTGAATTCACCTGTCTTTATCCATTCCTGCATTTGATCCTGATCAACATAAGGCTGTTCCAAAAGTTTCCTCTACTTGCAGCTATATTTATGCATTTTCCACATTTCTTGCTTTCTCATCTGATCCTTCACCTTATATTCATTCTTTTGTTTTTTGGCATATTCAGTTGCTGCCTGATTTTTATCTCCTTCTGGTTTGACTTCCATTTCATGATATGATTCAGCTTAACTAAGCAGGGAAGTCATCTTAGACTTTTTCTCATCATGTTTCAAAACTTTCACTAGATTTGGGTCTTGAGAAGTCAACAGATATGTGTGCAGTCCCACGATTACAGATCTATACATGTAATTAATTTTGAGGAGGCCCATACCTCCTTCAGAATGTGGGATATATAATATTGGTATGCACTGATTTTTCTAAATCATATGATGAGCATGAAGCATTCTTTCTTGTTTTCCTGTCTAACTTATCTAACATGTTTTGGGGCCAATCAATCACTCCAAACCTGTAAGTTAAGACAGGAAGACAAAATTGGTTTATAGCTTGAACTTTATTCCTAGATGCCAATGCTGTTTTTAGTATTAATTTAAGCCTTCTAAAATATTCCTTACTGAGTTTTATTCACATTTGTTCAGGTTTTATTATTGAATCCTTCAATATTTCCCAAATATTTATGCATTCTCTCTTGCTCAATTTCTTTTTTATCACATTCTTGTCCCAAACTGATATTTTCTCGGTGTTGCAGTTTTCCTGCTTTAGAGGTTGCTTTTGCACAATTATAAAGACCAAATCACATTCTTATATCATCTGAAAAAGTTTTGACTACTTGCAGTTGTGCTTCCAGTTCCTTATCTTATGAGCTATACAGTTTTAGATCATTGACAAAGAGAAAATGAGAGGTCTTTACACTTTGTTGTTTTCTAGGAACCAAATTATAGCCATGGCCTAATGTGTTAAGTAGACAGCTTAATGAGTTATGGTCAAGACAGAGAGTCACCTTGGAAAATCCCCCCTTGGATTTTTATCCCTGGAGTAATAACTTCTTCTTTATCATGGCTTAACTGCAAAGTGGTTTGCCACTGTTTCATGGCATCTATGATGTAATCTATCAGTGTAGGATGTATCTTATGCATGTTTAAGCACTCTTTTATCCATACATGTGGAATACTGTCAAATGCTTTTTTGTAGTCAATCCATGCCATGCTTTGATTCTTCCCCTTTTTACAGTTCTCTATTATGACTTTATTCAACAACAAATGATCCTTTGTTCCATATGACTTTCTTTTATTACCCTTTTGTTCTATTGCTATGATTGAGTTTTCTTCTAAATGACTATAAACTCTGTCAGCATCAATTCCATTGTATAGTTTATATGTTGTCAGAAGGCAAGTTGTTGGTCTATAATTTTTAGCATAACTTGCAGGTTACCTCTTAAGTAGGAGTATTGTTTTTCCTGTTTTTGACCAGGCTGGTGTCTGCTCTGGGTGTGCATATACATATTTCTTACTCATGGCTAAGTCTTCATACAGATCTTCATACAAGGATTTTAATACTTTTAGCCAAAAGTTAGGTACTGCATCTGAGCCTGTAGTTTTCCAGCTGGAGGCATTTCTTAACTTTATTTCAATCTTTCTGGACATTACTTCATCCCATTTCATATCCTGTACATGTGGGCTTATTCTCTTTTTTACTTCTTCTATCCATTTATCATTTTTGTTATGTTCCACAGGATCTTCATAGACATTTCTCCAAAATGTATCTATTTCTTCTTTTTTTTTTTTTTTTTTTGGGTGGTCTTTCAATTCCTTTTGCCTTGTTTCCAATTATCTTTAGAACTTTTTGAGGTTATCAGTAAATTGCTTATTTTGTACTTTTCCTTTACTTTATCTGCATATCTTCTAAGTTTTTCTGTCTCTGCTGAGATTTTTAGTTTATTTGCAATTGTGCATTTTAGATCTTGATCTGTTCTGATACTCTGCGTTATTTTTATCACATCTATCTTTCTGAGCATTTCTGTTGATCTGTTCCCTTTTCTATACTCTTCTAATAGTGACACTTCTTAACTGCTTTATAGTTTTCTTTATTTGATATTTCCATGATGGTATTTGATTTCTCCTCTTCCTTTCCCTGACTACCCTGTGTTCTCGTGGTAGATTATTATCTGTTATTAATTTAGCTGCACAGTAATATATTCTGTTTACTTCTGTTATATAGCATGGATCTCTATGGACAGACCTAATTATTGTGTTCATTTGTTTTATCAAACTTCTAACTTTTTGGGTGTTATTGACCTTCTGCAGTCTATTTCTTTCGTTGATATAAATATGTCTATCTATCTCTATTAAATCAAGCAACTCTTCTCTTAGCTCATTTTCTTCTAAACTGAGGGCACATTTTTTGTTCTTCATTTCCTGTGGGCATTCTATAAAAAGTAGCATCTTCCTGTGGCACATTCTCTTCAATTTCATCCTGTGTCATTCAGCTCTGTCATATGGGAACTCACTGGCCTATCACTGACTCCACCAGAGTTGCCACAGTTTCCTGTTTCTTCCCTTGCTGTCCAGCATCAAGTGAACATTTATCCTGGTTTGCTGTGGAAGGCTCAAATATATCTTCATGTAACTGACCAGTTGCTTCTTGTTCCACTGGTTACTCCTTAGTTTGAATGTCCATTGTTCTATCCTGCTGTGGTGTTTCTGAGTTAGATTTTCTACACTGAATCCTTCACCTCGCTGGTTCTTCATAACCTCAGTTTCTATTTCTTTAACTTACTACTTTTCCTCTTTGTCTTCTTATTTTTGTGTTGTAAAGTTTTCCATGTCTAGATTCCTTTGCCTGTATTTCTTTTCAAATATCTTTGGTGTTGCTCTTTTTCTATTGGTTAGTTTTGCTTTCTCCTTTGTATAGGTATTACACCATACTAAATCTCTTTTTCTTTCCCATGTCCATATTTCTTCTTCAGATGTCTCATGATCTTCCTATTTCTCCTTACTTTGGGGACTCATTCTATAATGCTGTGATGTAACCTGTGTTAGACCTTCTACACCAAATCCATTCCATAACTTCAACTTCTATTTTTTTTAACTTCTACTTTACTAATCTTCTTTGCTACATTCCCTGTTTGTGATATTATTTTTTTATTGTGAAATTTCCATATCTGGATGCCTTTGCCTGTATATCATTTCAAATATATTTGGGGCTGCGTTTTTTGTATGATTAATTTGGCTTTCAACTTTGCATAAATATTGCACCATATCACATCTCTCTTTCCCACATCCATATTTCTTTTTTAAACCTTTCAAAAATGTCTAGGTTTTGCTGTTTATATTTAGACTCTTCCTCAGATGCTTCTTTTTCCAAACAGAAAATTTTTTCTTGGTCTATATAATTTTTTTTTTTACAAATCTGGTGCATTAATGAACACAAACTTTTTCTTGTGGAAGTATTTTTCTTTCCTCTAATTTCTTTCTTAATCTTTTTTTATTTCTTGTATCTGGAAATACTGGGCTTTTTGCATAATAGCAACACTACATAATTTCTTTCTTATCCTCAGTAGTCCACTCTGTCCCCAGCTGGGAGAGCTTCTCAGTGATACCTGAGTGAGGGATTGGGTTAAAGCACTAGGCCAGATCAAGATAGGCAGTATGCACTGTCTTACCTTCATCCAAGCATATCACTCAGAATAAATGAGTTATGACTACATCACAGATTGCCTATAGCATGACTCCGTATATTCACCTCCCTGACATGGCTTATCCACATAGACTGTGTTCCATAGAAGGGTGTACATCAACATGCATCCATCTGAGTTGGGGGGCAGTGCCTGATACATGCATGTATAGACATATCCTGACTCTCCTCGTCTGTGATGAAGACCAACATGTCATCATGGACCTTTCCTAAATGGACACTAGTAATATCCTGGCTGTGTGCAACACACCCGTGTGAGTTGTTAATGCTTCATCATGTCTGTTATATCTGATAGATGTCCTCAAAGAGGTCATCAAGGGCATGCATGATGACAGCACTATCATCTTGTGGAACTTGACCAGGCCAATGCATCTGACACAAATCCACACTGAGGTATTCAATCAACACTGTCAGTTGTCACTATAAACAGCTATATCACCAAGTGGGTAGACCAGTGGATCACATAAATGGTATATAAATATGCTGAAATGTGTGAAGTGACTTATATCTCAGATCCAGTGATCAGGTCCATACATCAAGGCTGTCTGCTAGCCTCTTTCCTGCCCATTACTTAAGTCACAGATGTCACAAAAGACATACACAGCCTGTGTCCGACAGCTGTCTGAAGGACTATGGATTGTGGACAATCATTGACTCCAACTGTGATATTAATGTAATACAGACAGTATTATCACACACTAAAGATTTCTGCCACAGCCATGACAACACAGGAGATGAAACATAAACATGGGGTGATTTTATACATTTTCAGAACAAACAATCCAAGGATAATGTAGACATCACACCCTATAAGCAGATCAATGGTATTTGATCTGTGTATTTGGGTAGATGATATGTAGAATGCCCACCACTATGTGGCCACAGTGTTGACTACTCCCTTGTATGTAACACAACTACTGAGTGCATGAAGCACATCCACATCACAGGCCATAATACCTACATTGTTCACAGCCTTCATCACGCCAATAACTGAGTACAATGCACCCTTCTTCATGTACCTCCCGTCACATCTTCGAGTGATGTGTAACTGAAGTGTACCACCTTTGCCACAGTGAGCTGTCACACATCTTATTAGACATACCCAGATATTCTTTTTGTTGGATGAACATTACTGTCCGATGGTGCAGAATCCCCATCAAGATGTTACACCAGATGTATGTGTGATACCTGTTCCACTGATGCACACAGTACATACATAGCTATTTGACAACACTGATGGCATGGTTTACATTCATGATCGCTTGGATTGTGCCATATATATTTGCCATTCACACCAGTCAACTAGCCTGCATTGATCATAATGTCACATACAGGTATAGCAGTGTCCCTCCTAACATATCCTGCAGATGTTACAGTGTTAGGACATAGAGTGAGGACATGTCATAATAGCTGTACAAGTGTGTTTCTGCAGAACCATCTCTCATCACTCAGAATCACATATGTTATGTCAGAGACATGGGATTACTAGTGGTATTATTCTGATATTGTCAATGATTGTGTGTGCTTCTTTTACTATTGTCCATGAACCTGTAACTATGTCCCACTTCCTGGAGACCTCTGCTGAGATTACACCCATATTCAGGCAAAACAGTTAGTTCAGTTTCACAATATGCACCCAACCTCAATTGTCTATAATATCCCTGATAGATATCTTCTGCATTGTTCAAATAAGAATGGTTATCTCACAAAGACATCTTCTTCATTGTTATGTCACCTTGTGTGACAGTCACATGATAAACATTTTCACTGTGCAGTCTGTACTGTACCATATTAATATATGACTGGTGTTCCTGCTACAACTGTTTTCCATTGACATGCCCTCATCTGCTGTATATTAGGATGTTTTACCTGTCATCTTTCCCTATGTTCATCCCTATAGCTCTACAATGTGTGTCCCCTATTCAATACCCACTCTTCCCCTGAGTGTTTATTTTACATGGCAGTCCATGTACTCTTACAGATCATTTACACAGCTTTTGTACAGAATGCCTAGAATGGGATTTCACAATATTCTGCACTATATACACTGTCCTGTACTGTGTTTGGACCATATATCTTTAACTAGCTATATGTTAAGCTCTGGTAATCATTGTGGCATTCTGGGCAATCCCGCTAACCTGCGGTAACCACATTTGCTATCCATGTTGCTTTACACATTTATTTGAACAGCAACACTGCTCCCAGCCATGAAACCATGACTGTCTACATTTAAATGAGGTGCAGGCATAAACATGTGATTAGTGCTGTGGCTCACAGAGCATCACCACGCAAACACATAAGCTCCATGTAGGCTTTGTGCAAAGTCTACACAGAGTTTATTGAATCCCAAGGAATGTTTATAACATCTTTCAGACAAGGCTACCAAATATTTTGCCATTTTCCATTATACCTTTGTACTTTTACTTATGGATCAGTCCTTTAACAAGCACTTACTTCAGCATTTCAGGCCTGCAAAACAATCACTGCAAGGACGACGATGAAGTTCTTTTCATGTTACTTAATAAGCGCTATGTTATGTATGCTATTATGAAGAGTTTCACATGAATGTAGTCACTTTTAAAACACATTCACATTTAAAACAATCTATCCTACTATTGTTTCATGCTATTAAATTTAAATCAGTAAAGTTCAGATATTTCATAGTTTATATTATGTTTCTGTGATACACACACTAATACTAGATATGCTAGCTCTAACCAGAGTTTGTCTTACTACCAGTCCCAAAGACATGAAGAAAGTGTTTGCTTTTTTTTTTTTAATTCTATTTATCTCTGTGTGTTTTTTTAAAGTGCATTTACTGCTATATGTTTATACTATTTATTTTCTCAGTTATGTTTGGTTAGCACACATTTTGGCTATTTTCCTACCTCAAAAAGGAACTTTGCAAGTGTTCTTGGTGTTCTGCTTTCTCCACACTTAAGTTGCCATTGTTTTGTGACTGGCTGTGACTTTTAAGAGTAGTTTTTAAAATGGTGCTGTTTAGCTGAAATGAAGCTATACTTGGATAAGTTCTTCTGTTATGAATTTCCTTGTTGTACACTGCTACTGGATTGAAAATTTCTTACCAGATTCAACCTTATTAATATTCCCAAAGGCAAGAAGGATTTTTTATTCAATTTTATCTGTGTAGTTTTAAAATGCATTTACTGCTAATCATTTAATTTTCATTTCTAGAGTTCTATTTGTTTGGGACACTTTTGCCTTTTTTAGTGACAGTAGGACATTTGCTTTTGTTCTGTGCATTATGCTTGTTACAGTCTTTTTTAATTTTTATTTATTTATCTATTTACTTGACTGGCTGTGATTTTTAAGTGTAGCTTTTAAATTATGCTGCATGCCAAGACTTCCAGGTCTTTTTGGCTATGCTGCTTGATGTCACATTTTCCTTGCTTCATACTGCTACTGGACTGACCAGTTATAACCAGCTTTTACATTACTAACAGTCCCAAAGACATAAGGGAGCTGTTCTTTCCAAGTCTATTTGTATGCATTTGAAATGGATTTACTGCTAATAGGCTAATACTGTTTGCTGTGCCAGAATTTTTTTCATCTGGGACACTTTTTAACTTTTTTTTCTAGTAATAGTAGAAATGTTGAAGGTTTTTTGGGTGTTCTACTTGTTCCAGTCTTAATTTCAATTATGTTTGTGACTGGTGGTGACTTATGTATAACTTTTAAATTGGGTTACATAGCAGGATTTGGTGATCTGTTTGGCTGGGCTGCTTTGTGTTTCATTTTCCTTGCTGTACATTACGTCTGAACTAATCTCTTCTAAATGCATTTGACATAGTTGCATTACGTGCATCTAGCAAGTCTGTTGCACTTGCAATTGTTTTTCTTAATCATATATAGTTATTAGCTAAGATTCTCTACATTCATCTTGGCCCTTCACCTACTTTTTAAAGTTGCTAAAATTTGCTACTGATAGTGCAACTTGTCTCTAAGATGCACTAAGCTGGGTGACACTACTGATGTCCTTCTATATCACTGTTGCAGTATTCCTTAAAGAAGGGATGTCCAGCCCCAGGCAGCATGTCACTCAGCCAGTATAATACGTTTTAAAAGGATTTTGTGCATGCCATACATCACATTTATTCTCCTCGTACAGAATGTAGGGCATAAAAGGGACATATGGATGCAAATACTCAGAACATCTTTTGAAGCCAGTTCAAATGCCATTGTTGCCAGTTGGTTTGAACATTTTGTTGCGGCACTGAATATTTAGCAACACCAGATAAGTGCCCCATTGAGATTATTTTTTTTCTTTTTCTTTTTAAGATTTACTTTCTTGGACTTTTCTTTTGTAAAGGCCCATCTGTCAGTCATTTCTGATTGTATCCCCTTGACTCCACCTTTATAGGTTCAAATGTTCATAGGTAGGTACTAGGCTATTGGCCCTAGCACCTATATAAGCCTAGCCAAATGGTACCCTAGCTTTTGCCACCCAAGAAAATTATTTTCCTGTGCCCCTGTTAAGCAGAGCCACAGAAGTGATCCCTGGGGTGAATTTCCTGTCTCCCATCCAATCATCAAGATTTTTCTTGAAGAGTGCTAATGAGAAGGTTTGTTTGATATAGATGGGTAGTTTGTTCCAGAGTATGGGAAGTCTCTGAAACAGGAATCTATCCCTCCAGCATGTTCTGTTTATTGTGGTGACAAGATTTAGGTCCCTAGAGCGTGTAGCTCGGAGGGATTGGGACTTCTTTATGTGGAGCATGTGCAACAGCTCTGGGTTTGACATAACTTTGTATGTTAGGCAGAGATCGCCTCTGAGTAGGCGATATGTGACAGAGTAAAGCTGGAGTTTTTTGAGACGGTCTGTGTAGGGCATCTGTTTGAGACCAGTAATCCTCTTTGTGAGGTATTTCTGCGGCCTTTCCAGTTGTTGTAGATGTCTTGTGAGGTACATACCAAAAGGGGCGTTGTACTCTATAATGGGTCTAACAAGTGACGAGTAGAGGAGAACAATGACCTCTTTTTTCCTGGATGAGAAACCTTTTGTGATGAGATGTGCCACGTAGAAAGATTTCCTGACTACTGTGGTGATGTGATTATCAAAGGAGGGACTACTGTTCACCTGTGTCCCAAGGTCTCTTATCACACTTTCGGTGTTAAGTAGACTACCGCCTATGTGGAAGTTCATGGGTACAGAGTTTTTACCAAAAGGGATGACAATGCACTTTTTGGCATTGAGCTTGAGGCCATGGCTTTGACACCAGGCATCTGTCTCAGTGAGGCCCTTTTGTAGGATATCCACATCGTTAGGAGATTTGATTATGGCTCCTAGTTTGTAGTCATCTGCAAACTTTGTTAGCCAAAGACCTTACGTGTTAGCCTGCACTTCAGAGAAGTAAATACCAAACAGGAGAGGACCTAGGACTGAACCCTGTGGTACTCCACTTGTCACTGGTCTGAAGTTGGATTTAGAGTCTGCTACTTTCACAGTGTGGGTTCAGTCAGTGAGCCAGTTGGCAACCCATCTTGTGACATAGGGATTTATACCTAGTTTAGTGAGTTTGTCTATAATTCCAGAGTTGGGGATGGTGTCGACAGCCTTGGCGAGATCTAGATAGGCTGTGTGTACCACCTTACCCTCATCTATAGCTTTGGTGACCACTTCAAAGAAGTCTATCAGGTTTAGGAGACATTATCTGCCTTTTACAAACCCGAACTGTGTAGGGTCCAGAGTTTGGAGATTACCAATGTCATTGTTTATAAGTTCCATGATGATACGATCCATAGCCTTGCAGAACAGACTCATCAGGCTAATGGGGTGGTAGTTCCTGGGGACCATGGTGGCTCCCTCTTTGTGGAGTGGGATAACTGTTGCTGTGTGCCATTCAGTAGGCACAAAGCCTGAGGTGAGGCTATGATTGAACATGGTACTTATGCCAGTTCGTTCTGTAGTTCATGTAGAACGCAGCCTGACTTCTTGTTTTGAGGTCAGTTTCTTAAAGGTGTCCTGCATATTAAGCCTCCAAAAAAAACTATTCCTCCTCCATGGGACCTCAATTTTGTTTTGGAAAAATTGACTCTGGCTTCTTTTGAACTTGCATATTCTGCTTGTTTTCAAAATTGTACCTGGAAGACTATTTTGTTGCTGGCTCTTACTTCTGCTTGGAGGGTCTCTGAGCTGCAGGTCCTTATGGCCATTTCTCCTTTTTTGTTTTTTCACAAGGACATGGTGTCCCTTCATACTAATGCTTCTTTTATGCTCAGGGTGGTAAATTCATTTTCCTTAAATCAGTCAGTACAACTCCCTTCCTTCTTCCCTTCCTCTCAGTCTATTACTGAGATGGTCTTGCATGCCTTGGATTTGCACAGACAGCTCAGGTACTGTTTGGATAAAACTGGGACTATTTGCAAGTCTGATCACCTTTTTGTTTCTTTTCATCCCAGTCTTAGGTTTGGCTGTTTCTAAGCAAACCACCTCCTCCTGGATATCGAAGGCCGTTTCTTTTATTCATTTCATGTTAGTCTCTGTCTGCCTCAGCTAGAGCTCATTCTACTAGGGCTGTTGCCTCCTCTGGTGCCTTCTTCAAGGGGTTGGACACCAATTCCATCCCCCTGAAGCTGCTACTTGGTCTTTAGTGCATACCTTCACTAAGCATTATAAGTTGGATATGGTTTCTAGGGCCAGAGCAGGTTTTGCTAAAACCATTTTATGTGGGTTTGTTGAGGGCTCTTTTCAGTCCTCCACTTCCCATTCTGTTTCTTGAGCTTTTTTACCCTCCCTTCTTTAAGGAATACTGCAACAGTGATATAAAAGGACATAGTACAGTTGTGTAAAATCTCACCATAACAGTAGATGTCCTTCTCTTCACTGTTGCATTATTCACTCTCTCTCTTTCTCTTCAACCCCCTTTTGTTTAATCTGATTTTTTTTTTCTACTGGATGTGCATGGACTCCTTTGTCCTATGACGATTGTTCTCTTCTGGGGCAATTCAATTCTGAGTAGTTGCATCTGTACATCCTTTTTATGCCCTACATTCTGTGCAGGGAGCATAAATGTGACATATGGCTCAAACAAGATCCTTTTCAAGCTTATTTATACTGGGTGGGTGATGGGCTGCCAGGGGCAGAACATCCCTTCTTTAAGGAATACTGCAATAGTGAGGAGAAGGACATTTACTGTTATGGTAAGACTTTACAAAACTGTTTTATTGCCATGTACAAAATGTTACATCATACAATGTTTAAAAAGAGACTAGCATGATGTTCCTGGAAGAAATGCAGAGGAAAGTCCTCAGGCTGATGCATGAGACAGGTGCAAAAGATATGAACAAAGATCCGAGAAGTTAGTTGTTCTAACTAAAAATAAGAAAAAAAGAGGGTGACATGATATCACTGAACCAGTTAATGACAGTGAAATATGAAGTGAGTTGTCTTGAACAGGATAGATGCTTGTTATGTTTCTTTTAGTTTAGTACATTGCAAAGTCATGATTATTTATAGTGCATTGCCTGTTTCAGATTTCCATAATCTGTTTAGTCTGTAAATAATGTAACTCTAGCAGAAAATATCATAGCTGAAGCCAACACACCTGCCTACAAAAGAAACCAGTGCAGGGACAATAAACATTGCAGATCCTCACATAAGCAACAAGAGAAGTAACTGCATAAAAAACATCATCACTTGAATATGCCTTATTGCAACAAAATACAGTCAATGAGGCTGATTATTCATTATATTCTAGTGATGGCTGGTAGCACCTGCAACCTTAAAACAAGCATTTGTCAGTGCTCAATTCATGTTTAAGCCGAAGTGAATTAATACTGGTTAAAGGTGTGTGGTCAATAAAAAACGGAAAGTAAATAAGAGGCAGCTGAAAAGTAGAAATTAACACAACAATCCTTTAGTGCATTCATATTGTTGCAGCACTCAATGTTTAAAGCTGGCGAATAAAATATTTTTCTGTCATAAAAATGTTTTTAAAATTCCTGCCTATGTAAAGTAGTAGTCCTCTTTGGCAGTACAGTTTCTGTTGGAAGGTTAGACTGTAGTGTCCAGGTGATCAACTTTGGGCTTGGCACACTAGACCCAGGTATGTTTGTCATACTGTCATAGCAGGTGAGTGCTTGGGGGCTATATCAGGGCCAGTGCAAGCATTTTGGGTGCCCCTGCCAAGTTTCAAGTTGGGTCCCTACCCAGGAGATTATAATAAGTGTAACCAGATTGCCATCATGCCCCCTTCCCTATCAAGCTCATGCAGCACCATTTAATGATCACTGTATAGTGTTACTACATTCAGACCATTAAAAAGACTTGAAATGCTAAGGCACACACTGACTGGCATTTAGTACAAATGTTATATTATGAGAAGCCCCTGTACCACAGCAAGGTAGCCACTCACAACGGTGCACACACACACACACACACACACACACACACACACACACACACACACACACACACACACACACTGACTGGGGTGGCACTGTTGTGCAGTGGTTAATGTTGTCACCCCACAGCAAGAGGTTCTCTGGTTGGATTCTTAGCTGGGGTGCCTTTTGTGCGGAGTCTGCATGTCCTCCCTGCATTCACATGGGTTTCCTCCTACATTGCAAAGACATGCTTCTGGAGTGTTTCTCCCCAGGCCTCTGCTTAAAATAGGCTTTGTCCTAGTTGGACTTTCCTTGTCAACAAATGTTAAAATAAATAAAATTTAGCAGCAATGCTACATTATGACAAGCCTCTGTACCACAGCAAGGTAGCCACATACAGAGGTTCAAACGCTCACTGGCATTTAGTACCAATGTTACATTATGACAAGCCCCTGTACCACAGCAAGGTAGCCACACACACACACACACACACACACACACACACACACACACACACACACACACACACACACACACACACACACACGCGCACATGCACACACACATAGACTGGCATTTAGTAGCAATGTTGTGACATTATGACAAGCCGCTGTACAGCATCAAGGTAGCCAGTCCCACAGAGGTACACAAAGACACACACAGACTCCCTCACACAGGACAGAGACACAAGGCAGACAGCTACACAGACTCTCACACACAGGACATGCACACCCACACATGATGAATGTAGCCCTACAGTAAAAGTGAACATTAAGAATTTAAATACTGGGCTTGTGAACTAATAATAATGCTAGAATAAGATTTTGCAGTAGCATGCATTATGTGACCCCACATTTTGGATGAACAGACCAAAACTAACAAACATCTGGGCATTGTGCAACATTCTCACAGCCCCTACCAACCTCCTAATCTCTTAGCATAATTCCATAGCTGAAAATAATCACAGAGCAAAGGCGTAACATCAAGGATAGTTACAAAAATTGTTGTGATTAACTTATTAACTTAGAAAGATATTAGAATAACAGGGATTGCATTAGCATTTATTAAACTAATCAGTACATTCTGCAGAACTCTCATAGTCCCCCCCAAAAAGTCTCAGCACAATCCTTGAGGAGGTAAAAATAAAATAAAATAAAAAAAGACAAGGACGTAACATTAGGGATTTAAAACACTGTGCTTATGAACTAATAAAGATGTTAGAATAACAGATTTTTCAAGTAGCATACATTGTGTGAATCTACATTTTTGATGAGTAACAGACCAAAAATACAGATCATCGTGCAACATTCTCACAGCCCCTACCCCTCTCCTAACCTCTTAGCTTAACAATTCCAGACAAAGCCAAAAAAAAACCCTGCTATGATCATCTTCAATAGTAGAACAGGGTTTGCATTTGCATGCATTAAGACGTCAGTACATTCTGCAGAATTCTCACAGCCCCTACCCCCAGTTTCTCAGTACAAAAAATCTGGATGAAGTGAAAGCAAAATAAAAACACAAAGATATAACATTAACAAACAATGTGCTTATGAGCAAACAAAGATGCTGGAATAACAGATTTTGCAGTAAAATGCATTGCACAACCCCGCATGTTTTAGTGAAAAGAGACAAATACCAGGCAAACATCTGAACATTGTTCAACATTCTCACAGCCTTTAACCCTCTCCTACCAACCTTTCAGTGCAATACCTCCGGACAAAGCAAAAAATTATCATAGAACAAAGGTGTACCATTAGGGAAAGTTATAAACATTGCCATTATACACAATACTAGTATAACAGGGTTTGCATTTGTATGCATTAAAACAACATTTGTACATTCTGCAGCATTCTAACAGCCACAATACCCCCACTACCAACATTTCAGCACAACTGTACACAAAACAAAAATGCATTAATGAATATTCTTATGCAAGACTAGCTAAAAAAAAACTACATCAAATTTTCTACATTAATTACAGACAAGCTTTCCTTCCTCAATCTCTTAGCAGAAGAATTATGGACAAAGGTAAAATAAAATTGTTACAACCACAGCTTCCCCCCCCCCCAATCATCTTAGCATAAGAACACTGCACAAAAAAAGTTATACAATCCTCTAGGTTTTCTCACTCTTCCCCCACAAAAAAAATAAAGTTAAAAATAAACCCAGCAACCTACCTTTTCTGCAGTTGATAGAAAACTGCTACTAATCCTCTGCTTGCTTCTCCTACAAACAGACCAGGCCAGTTCAGCCCTTTTAAACTGCCTTCAAAAGGACAGTTTTTTTCAGATGTTTTAGAAATTGCCCTTGCAAGGGCAGTTAAAATACAGCTCCTTTGCTGGTCCCACTGTCATTCAAGGAAAACTTGCATCCTCCATCCATCCTCAGGGGCATACCTCTCAACCTCTTAGCATGAAAAATCTGGACAAAGTAAAAAATAATGAGGATACAAAGACTTAAAATAGGGACACATTTTAAATATAAACTTGTAAACTTGCTTTCAGGTTTTGCTTTAGCATACATTTTTTTGAAGGATATGATATCTGAAACTTAAATGTCTGCCATCATTTAATGACTTCAATACTCATTGATTTGTAGAAAACCACAAATTTTATGAAGAACAGACCAAAAATATGAAGCAAAAATGACATTCTGAAAAAATCTGGGCAGTTGAGAGGTATGCCTAATGACCATATTCCACAGAACTGACCCAATAAACCACCGATTACAGCAAAGTCAATCAGGAAACTAGAATTTGATTCCTTGACTGCTGCAGCCACTGAAGTCGACCTGAGTGAGTGCAGCTTACAGGCAAGTTTTTCAGAAGAAAAAAAAAAAAAAACGGAATCACTTGACAATGCTATACAGCCAGATGTCTGAGGTGCTGAGCAAGGAGTGCAAGAGATGAAGAAACTCTCTGGCTGTTTCATGTGGGGGCCCTCATACGTGGGTTGATAACTGTGGCCGCAGATTCAGTGTGTGCCTAATGCCAGCTATGGAGCTATTTATGTTCATCTGGCAGGAAATAAGTGAAAGGGCTCAAGAGAGTTAGGTAAAAAGGCTTAGATTTTTTTTTTTTTTTTTTGCTTAAATAGCAATTAAGTTCTCCCAGTTGAAGAATATGCATACTAACAATAGCATGGACAACTTTTTATATGTGTTGCACTAGACTGGGCACAAACAAACATCACTTACTCACTCTGATATTAATATTGTTCTCCATTAGTAGCAGCACTGCAGATTTGTAACTGCTATTGCATAAAGACCTACACCTAAATCGTTTTAATTGGATTTCAGCAGAAGCTTTGGTTTGGTGCTTCACCAAGTTCCGAGTGACATCCAATAACCATATCATGCATTCACTGATTTACTACATCGAGCATTAGGCATTCATTGATGATCAGAGAATATCTGATCTGCAAGTGAGAAAAAAATGTTGGTTTAGCATTGCTGTTACTGGAGTTTGGAAGTGCATTTAATGGTATCTACCACTGCTCACTAAAAGGGGGAGAGTAGCATGCTGCAAGGAGCATCAGGATGTGATGTGACATTGTGTAGTCATCAGGTCATGAGGGGGGTGCTAAGCAATGGCAACCCTCATGGAGTTACCTTATTAGGGAAAAAGACAGTAATCAGTATAGAGCAAACCAGACATGCCAGCAATCTGTGATCTGTTTGGCTAGTGAGCAGATCGTGGCTGCTATTTCGGTGAGGTCTGTCTTGTTGAGTATTTTCCAAAAAAAGTATAATATGTGAAGAGATTTATTTTAATAATTTAACATTTGTTGACCAGGAAAATCTGACTAGGACAGAGCCAATTTTCAGTTGAGGCCCAGGGATAAACACTCCAGATGCATGTTTTTGGAATGTGGGAGGAAACCAGAATACTTGGAGGAAACCCATGTGAATGCAGGGAGGACATGCAGGCTCCACACAGAAGGTATCCCAGTTGAGAATCAAACCAGAGAATCTCTTGCTGTAAGGTGACAACATTAACCCCTGCACTGCCCTTATGTACTGGTATGTATGGTACGTACTGCACAGAATCTAAGCTGGTGACAGAGCAGTTAGGAATCCACTGGTGCAACATGGCAGATTGCAGATAAGAATAAAAAAAGTTTAATACAGTAAGTAGGCAATGTAACAGGTCATGGGGCATTTGGTTGGGAATGGAGGTTGGCATTAGGGTTACAGTTAATGTATTGGACAAAGGTAGATTTTGGTTCCTGTTCTGACAATTGCTTAGGGGCGGCATGTTGGGGGTGGCTAACATTTGCTGGCAGCCTGTGAGGACCACAAAGCAATTCAGGGGTTGTTTTGATGATGAGGATACATAGAAAAAAAGAAAAAGAAGGAAAAGGAAAATAAGTAAAGAGAGTAAACAGCAGTTAGGATATGAAGCTGCCTGTGGATTGTTAACAGTGTATGAGTCTCCTGGAAGGGAGCCGTGCATCAAGAATTATAGTATTTGTTCTCCATGATTTTGTCAAAAAGACAAAAAAGGGATAGAGAAAGAGAAAGAGAAAAGAGAGAAGCATGGCAGTTATTCCCCTTCCCTTGATGGGGAATTTACAGAATGGTGGCTTCATGAGCTTGGGGTAGGGTTAGGGCCACCCCCATTTGCCAAGAAAGACAATAGTGGTATATAATAATAATGAAGAATAGGAGATGTCAGTAGGTAGGAAGCTAAAGGCTGGGGATAAAGGAGGAATTAATTACATGAAGTTGTGTGTTGCATAATGTGCTGTTGTGTTTTAATGCATGTAGGATGGCAAAAGAGTTGCTGAAAAAGTGGCATGATCTAGTGTCTCAGGCAAATGATTTATTTTGAAATGTGCAGATGAAAGAACACATGCTGCAGGAAGCTGTCCAGTTTGAAGCAGAGGTAGATGGAAGCATCAAGGTCATGTGAAGCAACAAGACATGGAGGCCTTTGAGTGCACTGCCAAATGAAGCAGAAGAGCTGAAAGGGTTGCAGCTGGGTCATGTCCAGAAATGCCTCAGGATCCAGCAGGAAGTGGGCAGAAGAGTTAGATTGAGATGCCCTCAATGTCTCAACAGTAACTAACAAGTACTGATATTGCTATGTTTTCAAGTCAAGGGGAAGTAAGTCATATCTTGTTTGATGATTAGCTACGTGCATGATTTGACCTCAGGAGGATAGGTGTAGGTTGCAGAGCTTGCTGGTGGAGAGCTATAGTGGGTAATTTGGATTAGGGACTGAGGAGGTACAGATGGGTGTAGAATTAACAGGGGGGTAGAGTGCTTTGGGATGGCAGCAGGATTTTCTGTTCTTGCCATGTAAAAAGGGGGCATGTTCAGGAAATCAAGTAGTGGAAGATAGTTTAGTAGGAGTTTTACATTTGCTCCACAAGCTGGTACAGTTGGCATACCAGTCCTTATCACAGCACACATTTCACATGCTGTAAAGAAAAAGATTTGGAGGGGAGATTTTACTGAAGTTTTCAATTTCATAGATGTGAAAGGTGTGCAAAAGGTGACAGAGGTTGAGCACCTGGGATCAAGGATATTATGGCAGCCTTGGCTGCTTTGGGGAAGAAAGGTGCAGGATGGTATACGCCAAGGACTTGGGACAATTGGGTTTGAGGGTTTATTTAGCTTATGGCAGTTATTCTTAAGAAAGATCCCCAGGAGGAATTGCTGTCATTATCTTATTTTTTAATGGTTGGGGAAGAACAGATGTTTAGGGGTGATAATGCCTGTATATGGTATGATAAACATTTTCATAAGTTAATGGTAGTGAACAGGTCTTTGGTTTGGGGAGAATAGGTATTAGGATACATGGATGAAGACCTTGTTGGATAGGTTGAGTGGTGTGGTCAAGGACCAGTCAGAGTGATTGGGGAGCAAGGTAAGAACGGATTGAGTATTCAGTGCAGGCAAGTATTTGTGATCCCCATGTAGGTTTCTATACCTGTGTTCTCATTATTCAGGTCAACATCCTGCAATCAAATGTTGGAAGAAGGATACAGCGAGTAGAATGAGAGTGGATTTTATACAACAGGCCAAGCCGTGAAGGTTAGGGTTAGAGGGAGTGGGCAGAGGAACACCAGGCAAGGTGATCCCTTTCACGTAATCTGCCACTGGCCAGATGCATTTTCAATGAATGTGAGTTGAAATCACATTGAAACTCGTATTCATTGAAAATGCATCCAGACAGTGGCAGATTAAGTGCTCGTTAGGCCCTGGGCTGTTTTCAAAGCATAAGCCCTTAGGACATATTGTTTGGACCATGCATAAATGCATGCATTCTTTGATTCACCTTCCTGATTGTTTTAACTTATTTCTTGTTTAATACAGCAACATTTGTTAAGAGTGCATTTTAAATTTGTAGTTTTGAATATTTTTTTCTACTAAGCAGTGAAATAAAATGCATGTACCAATAATGACAAAAGTACCCATGTCAGTACATTTTAACCATGTAAGTCCACTCAGTCTGTTATCATTATAATTCACCAATACCCATGCTCAATAAGTATGACCACCTTATCAACTGTGTACACAACACATCTGATTGTGATAAAATGGCCACATTATTTGCTTTACACAAAATGCACACAAGTTCTGTGAAGATAGACTAATAACCTTTTAAATGTATCAGCTCTACAGGGTCAGTCATTTTTATACACAGACATCCAACAAACCCAGCAATCACAGCTACATTGTTCACAACATCCATCTCAGATGTTTGTGCCAACAATAGCAATAATAATGACCAAAGTCACATTTCAAATTAGTTTCATATAAATGCACTGTAACCAAAATTTTAAAACTTTATTCACACACACACACACACACACACACACACACACACACACACACACACAATAAAATGCATGTGCCAATAATGGCAAAAGTACCCATGTCAGTACATTTTAACCATGTAAGTCCACTCAGTATGTTATCATTATAATTCACCAATATTCATGCTCAATAAGTATGACCACCTTATCAACTGTGTACACAACGCATCCGATTGTGATAAAATGGCCGCATTATTTGCTTTACACATTATTTGCTTTACACAAAATGCACACTAGTTTTGTGAAGATAGACTAATAACCTTTTAACTTTATCAGCTCTACAGGGTCAGGCATTTTATACACAGACATCCACCAAACCCAGCAATCACAGCTACATTGTTCACAACATCCATCTCAGATGTTTGTGCCAAAAAATAGCAATAATAATGACCAAAGTCACATTTCAAATTAGTTTCATATAAATGCTCTGTAACCAAAATTTTAAAACTTTATTCACACACACACACACACACACACACACACACACACACACACACACACACACACACACACACACATCTAGTCCTTAAAGCCAGATTAAAGACTGTATAAAAATGACCATATAAAAACAGTGTAAGGCATGTTCATCCACAGACAGCCATCCACCCTCACCAGCAGTTATTATTGACTGTGTATACCCCTTTTTGTTGAAGAAATACATTACATGTGCTTAATTCAGCTGTGTGTGGCACAGACTAAGTAGAAGAGAAGTAATGAGGACATAAGGAGCATTAACCACCTGATAATATATGCTAAGTCAATATGCACAATCTCAGCAGATGTAAAAGTCATCTGAAAATTCAACATTAAAGAGAACTATTACTAATGCAGAAGTTGCTGCTGCCAAACAGCTTTGCATTTTAGTGCTCAATCTACAAATGTAGTGCCCAATCCCCTTGAAGAGTAAATTGCCTATGTCACACTAACAAATGGCATGTTGTTGATATTGCCCTAACACTTCCCGAATTAGATCAGCTATGCAATAGGAAATGACTGGCAAGCAATAACAACAGTAGACATGCAGTCCTTGTAACTATTTAGGTCCCTAACCCAAATTCCTAACTGCTCCAAAACACTGTCTGGTTAAGTGACTTGCTCAATGTCATACAGTAGGTAAATGAAGGTTGAAATATTCAGACCTTGCACCCTTACCACAGGAAGCAACCCATTGACAAGTGATAACTTTAGTCCTCTATACTAGCTGCCAGAGTTACAATTTTTTAAGCTAAATGTAGAAATCCTTCAGAATCCAAACTTGTAGAAAAGTCTGTATCACAGTAATATGCAACAATGTCTACAAAATGGATGCTAAAGATCAGATAGTTCTGATCATCGCTCCAAATAATACAGACTATATGACTTGACAAGTGTCAACCCTTTTGTAGCTGCTAGAGGTTGTAAAGCAGGTATTAAACATATATTACTAAAATGCAACGAGTTTAGATTACTAAAATGAAAAATGTTTAAAGTATATTACAAAATCCAGGCCTATTAATGAATTAGTGCGATGAATAAAGCAAAACAGCTAGACAATATAAATGCTAATTGCTGCAGCAGCTTTTGTTTGACAACCCACAAGTCACACAAAAATCAGAAATATTACTGCAAATAGCATATTTCTGGGGAGGTTTATATTTAATTTTTGGCTTCCCTATCTTTTCACTGTTATCAAGAACAGCTGTCCCCTTGGGCATCACTCAGTACAGATCTGACCTACCTGAGTGGCTAATAATCTTGTATTGTTGCAACATACACATCTGAGTCATCAAAGCCAGATTGTGGAAAATGGGGCCCTATGCAGGGTAATAAATCAGGCCCCCAAGACCCATACTCATATCCCATTATTTAGCTGTCTCTCTCTACATTACATATAAACACTGTTCAAACCTATGACTGTACATACTGCTTTCTTTACTTTTACATTTATCACAGAGATTCTGATTTCATTTAAAACTTTTATTTCAAATGTTACAGAAAAAACAGACAGCCATAAAAACACTCTCATATTAAAAATAGACGTAGCATAAGGAACAGTAAACTTCTCTTCCATTAAAACAATGCATCTGGCAACTCATTAACTACAAATGACATGCTGGGAGTCTTACTAAAATACATATCTTAAACTACTAATTAGTGTATATATGAAGGATGCAGGAATTCAAAAGACAAATATATAAGGTATTTGTTAACAGCCTAGGACAGCCCACTGGAAAAAAAAATGTCCATTTTCATGTGCAGCTCTGACATCATTCAGTATAGACTTGTTAATAATGCTGTATTGTTGCAGCATACATCTCTGAGTCAATAGAGTCAGATCATAGAGAAATGGGTCCTATGCAAGGTTATGAAGTTGCACAGAGGACAAATGAAGTCTGAGGACATCATCTCTATCAGTTCATAGCCTTACTCATCTGCACTAAGTGCTAGGCAAATAGTGCATTTCACACCTGTCTACCTGCAAATACAAGCTAAATTAAAAATGTATCCATAGTTAAAATATTAACATTAAACTCAGACTGCATTCTGTTTAATTTATTCATAGATAAATAATAAACATACTAAAGACGCTGTCAATATTAAAGAAACAAAGGATCACATTCCAAAGAACATGGCTCATTTGATACTAAACCTGTTTACTACAATCAGTTTCATTCTTTTACACTGTAACTACTCTGGTTCATAGCTAATTACTAAGCTTGCAATGCAGGGTACCACTGAGGAGCCTAAGCCCAAATTTTCGGTTGCCCCAAAGAACTGTCCAGGTAAGTGACTTGCTGAAGGACATAAATATGAAGCAAAATCAGGTATTCTGCAAAACTGTAGACAGATAAGAGGATAATACTCTAATTCACTCAAATAAGTTAGCAGAATGGGTTTTGCATCAATGTAAGTTGATTGATTGACTGTAATACTGAGTGATTTACCAAAGGGAAAAAAATCATAAAATTAATGGAGAGCTGGCAGTTGGTGTGGAGGGTTAAGATTCTTGTTCCTTACACTTAAGGTTCAGGGTTTGATTCTGACTAAATCACTTAACTAGCCAGCATTGTTGGGAATCTTTTAAATAATGCTGTACAACAGTGTCCCCCAGCCAGCACCAGGCCATGTCACTTAGTGCTGGATCTTGCTCTGGTTCCAGTTTGAGTTCTGAGGACAGCATAATGGGCCAGTGATACTACTATACACATATGTACATATAAACACATGCACATGCAGGATCACAAAAGCAGAGGACATAACTCACAGCCCTGCATTCAAGAAGCAAATATCTATGCACAAAGCCAAGTAACAGTACTGCAGCAAGTATGACAGGTGGCTGTGTAACAGCCTAATAAGCATAATAAATCCACATTTGGCCTGGAGATCTGTGAATCCATTGTCCAAAGGGACGTTACATGCCAGGGACAACAAAGATGGTGGTCTGATATGCAATAAGAATAAGTGTCAAGCATTCATAGTAAACAACTGGAAGATCCAAAATGCTCTATGAGCACAGGTCAAACAATGTCATGCAATGTTGTACTGGCATGTATGATGGTCATGGTAATGTGGATACATAAGACAACAGCAATGAAGAATGACAGATGAACAACATCAAGATTGTTCAGTAAAAGATAAGTGGATATGATGTCAATTACATCACAAAAACATATGCCACATCAGTCCAGAGAGCACAGAGGTGGAAGCCCAACATGTTCCAACACAGCTGAGCTGTGAGTTGCAAATAAGATGCAGCCATTCATGATGGCTGAAGTTTTTACCAGCACATTATCCTTACAGGCCAATGATGCTATGTATATACATTATTGTACACATACAACCTGCAGATGTGTACCAAACAGTCAAAAGCTATCAGAGGACTGGATCACGGTGACCTTATGTCCGAAGTAATAATGAAATGCCTTTTTTGAAAAAGCTGTCTTATACATACACAGGACAGGCACGTCCGAGGCAAAACATCAAAATGTGTATTTCAAAAACAATATAAAAAAATGCGAGTGCTGCTACATAAAAGTAGCTGCAGGGTGCAGCAGCAAAGTGAAGAGATCTGAAATGTGTGCAACATGCAAATGTGACAGGATGTAAGGTCTGTGAGTGGAAATGACACAAACAAAACAGTCATGTACAACACAAAACCTGCATGTAGTATGGATATTCACAAAACTCAATAACTACTATGATATACACATATGTATTGCCTTGGAAGCCTATGACAACAAGTGGCATAGTCACAAAAAGGATATATTTGCAAAAGATAAATGTGTATGACAAAAGTCAGTCTGGTGAGCACACCTGTAGTCCACCATAATGTGGATTGACACGCACATATGCATCTCAAATAACAATGGTCCATGGGAATGCAAAATAATTCTGTCATGTGGAACATCCCAGGCATGCTATGTAGAATGTGCAGTGCTAATGAATGCAAAGAGGTGCTACTGGAACCAAAGGTATACACCCATTTTAAAACAACTTGTAAAATGTACAAGACAGAGGTCTTGGACCACAAAAATGAGAATGTGCAGGACTGTGACAAAGTGTAACTACTGTGACTTATGAGAGTGTAACAACATTACACAAAAAGCACTCTGTAACATATGTACCCATATAATTCCACATTTCACCACTACTCAACTACTCACAGATGAACATGCTTACACTTATGTGCCAAAGAAATATATCCACTGAGTAATACATGGGACACCCAATGCATAATGCACAGTATTCACACAAATAAATGATATATGGGACTAGGATATGCATTATTGTCTAAGATGGTTTTCTGTCAAAATGACAAAAGTCATTACAGAAATCCATTTGGAACTTCAAATGGTAAAGTCTAATCACAAATTTTACTTATGTGAAATGTCAAATTTGTTGAACGAATTCAGCAAATTTGACAGTGTCGCCAAACATAAAACGTGATGTCCACATAGGAACTCAAGTAAGTATAACTCCTGCTCTTCACATCACATCTTTTCAGGGGGAAAGCACCTCTGCACCCCCCCCCCCTGCTAACTATATATTCCACCTCTGAGATCGCACTACAGTGAGGAAAGGGATGAATGTTGCAATCCACACTGTACCAAGATCTCTAGCCTTTAGATCAAGTTCATATCAGCAAATGCACAGTGGCATTCACTGATATGAACTACAGATGGTCAGCAACATGGCAATTGAGCTGCTGCCATCTGATATTCCATCTGCAGAGAATCTGTATTCAGGATTTTGATTGTAAACCATCTAAGAATATAGTGCCCATCTGCTGTGGCAAATACTGCACAAACATCCTCAGTCACAGCACAGCACAAAATGTAGGTAACTGTGCCACCTATCCCCAGATGCCATCACTGGAGAATGTAAGTACAGTGGGACATGTGATTAATGTCAGTAATGTAAGCAGTTGTAACAGGCCATGCATGCTATATTTCAGCATCAGTAAATGTGGTCATATGAATACTGTTAATATGTCAAGTTTGCAGTCAATGGCAGACTGCACTATAGATTGCAGTCTGACATTGACTGCAAATGTTGTCATATGAATACTGTTAATATGTCAAGTTTGCAGTCAGTGGCAGACTGCAATCTATAGTGCTCATAAATATGACAGACAAGGTCTAACAGGCACATTCCTTACCAAAATAATGGGCCACATTAAGGAGATAAGGCAGGCCACATATAGATTACATGACTAAGTGAGCCGTCAGTCTGTAACAATCCCATCACTAATGGTAGCAGTGTATGTCCCTGTAATAAGATAGTTATTATGTAATCACCACAAATGACAATGTGTTGTCACACAGACAACTGACATGGTCACATAAGAGCAAGAAAATGAAGTGTGCATCACAAAATACATAGTGAAAGTATGACCACAGTATGGATAAAGGTGCACAGATATGTGCAAATTAGTGAAACAACACCAAATTACTGAAGCACTATGGTGGCAACAAGACATCCGTAGAACACACAGACAATAATTATGGTCAGAAGATCCCACCCTGATTGGATCAAACATCACATATGATCTCACATGTGAAGTCCTGCAAGGAGTTATGCAAGGCCGATGCCATGTTCTGGAATAAATTGCCCATCATATCCCACATCTCAGTCCAGAAGACATCACTAACAACATCACAGATATGGTCCTTCAGGTCATCTGGTGGAGGTAGTGGAGGTAGTCATCACTGCTCAGATGGAATATTCACCCCAGATGGTCCCGATCCATCATCCTTGTCATCATCATCATCATCATCATCATCATCATGCTGTCTTTTTCTATACTTGGAGTCAGAATCTGGTGGCAAATGTTGAGCTTGATGACATTGTATGTGAATGGATAAGATGACTTGGGTTCCATACCCTTTAGCATGCAGTGACATATTTTTTAATCAGTTGTGACATAGGCAAGCTTACATTTATATAAAAGTAATCAGACCATATTAACAAGTTCACATTTATAAACATTATACATCACATATATTGTTATATATCATATATTCAAAACAGCAGCTTCTGATCTAGATTCAGTTAAAAATTCAACCTGTATAGGTCTTTCATTTAGGATTCTCACTTTTCCTATATTCCCTGATAATGAAGTCAATCACGAGTCTGCAATCCAAATGTATTCTTGGCCTCTTCCCATTTTATTACCTTTCCCACTTGAATTATTTGTTTCCAGTACCTTGGTCCCTTTGCTGGCTTCTTCAAGTAATTTCCAAACCCCTCTTACCTATTGTTTGTACCTCTAATTGCAGCCATCCCTGTCAGCAGAATCTCCTTTCTCCATTCCAAAGCTGGCTTAGTTCTTATTATACTTTCAGCTGCTTTATGAATATAATATCCTGTATGACAGTTATTCTACTTAAGGATCGGCGTCCAAAATCCCACTCTTTCCTTATTTCTTGAATTACCCCCCTGCTTCATCATCATCCCTTTCCACTTTGAATTTTTGCTTTCTTCATCTGTTATAAATAACACCCTTAACTGTGCACCTGTAAAATATGCCTTCAAATCAGGTAACCCTAATTCACCTTGTTCCACTGGGAAGATCAACTTCTCCCACTTGACTCTTGACCTCTTCCCCTCCCAGATAAAATCCTTCAACTCTTTATTAATTACTAACCACAATTTATCCTTTGGTTGATAAACATATATGTCTGGCCTATGTATAAAATTAAAGGGACTTAAAACATTTTTACTGCTTGTATCTTCCTTTCTATATCCATAGGCAAGAACTTCCAGTTTCTTTGTTTTTGTATTACGTTTTGTTTAGTCTCTCCCCACATATTTGTAGCTGCCATAACAGAATCCTTTTTTAATCCATACTCCTAAATACTTCATTTTATCATGTCCCTATAAATATGGGTATTGCTGAACAATTAATGTGTAGATACATAATTTATAGCTATAGTCTTTGTTTTATCTTCATTGATTTTATACCCTCCCCCCAAAAAAGAAACCAGAGTTGTCTCTGAATTTTCCTTAACACTGAGATTCCCTTTCTGGTTCCAACAGGTACAAAATGATATAATCTGCAAATAAAGCCAACTTTTCTTGAACATCATACCAATTATATCCTTGAATTTCTGAGTCCCTTATTCTCTTTGCCAATAGCTGTAAATATTATGCAAAAAACATAAGACAAAGAGGACACCCCTGTCTGGTTTCTTTTTTCAGACACTACTTATCACAGAGTAACTCTCCCACTTTGATTGTTACCTCTGATCCCTCATATATGCTCATAATTAACCTTATAATTGTATCAGGAAATACAAGTGCTTCCATTGCCCTACTCATAAAATCCCAGCTTTCTCTGTCAAATGCTTTCTCTTTGTCAAGACCCACCAATAACAGTAGTATTTTCTTACATTCTGCTTACCTCTGGATCATCGTTGTTCTATTAATGTAGTCAAATGTGTGCCTCCTCTCCAAAAAACACATTGGTTCAAATCTATCAATTTTGGAATTAGATTTGCCATACTTTTATCCATTATAGACATAAACACAATCATGGTTTAGAATTTAAATGGGCCTATATGAAGCTGGAACAGATGGGTTCCATTCAGAATTTTGAAGCTCAAAACTTCGAATTTCATATGATCGAAGATCATATGTTCGAAGTTTCAAAACTTTGAAATCCTGAGTGGAGATTTCCCTTGTCCTCGCTGTAGTGCAATCTCAGAGTTGGTATATTTAAGTTGTGGGGGGGGTGGAGGGTGCAGGGGAGCTTGCCCCCCTGCATACACATGTTTTAATGTGTTGGGTGGTGTTTTGGGGGTGTTCACAATTTCGAGATTCCAAGATCTTGAGATTCTGAACTCGATATTCTGAAACTTGAGATTTGATTTTGAAATTTTGTAGTGAACCCGGAACAGACAGATCTTTACCATTTTTAGGCATTACAGCCATCACAGCTTTTTTTCCAGGATGTTGGTGCATCCCCTCCTTTTAAAATACTGTTAAATAAAACCTTACAGATCTTTATCAGTTTCTTCCCACCTGGCTTCCAAACTTCCATCAGAATACCATCTTTTCCTGGAGACTTTCCTGCAGGTTGGTTACATATCACAATTTTTATATCTTCACCTATCTTAACTGTTAGCTGTTGAGCCTCGTCTACTTAGAACTTTAGCGTATTTAAGTATTCCATAAATATTTCTATTTGTACTTTCTCTTGATTTCCCCCTTTTCTGCTTTATACAAATTTTCATAACATTTCTGAAATATATGTAATATCTCTACAAAATCTCTGGTTATTTTCTTGTTATGTTGGCTCACTAAGTTTGGCAGCAACCCTTTCTACAATTGGTTGTCTAAGTTGGTGTGACAAATGTTTTGATGCTCTGGAGTTATTATTAAAAAAACAGTTGCTTAAAAGCAATCTTTCTAAATTCATGCTTACTATCCAGATACTTCCTTAATTTCTGTTTTTAGCACTCTGCAATTGCTCGTTTTCCTGTTGTGTGAAATTCTCCTTATATTTTAATATTTTAACCTTTGTCAGCCCCTCTAAATAATTCTTATTACTTCTTAACCTGGTCGCTTTTTCTTTTATTTCTAACTTTTTTAAACTCCACTTTCATTTTATTCCACTCATTGACTGTAACTCCTGGAGTACTTTCTATTTTCTCTAGTAATTCCCAGAAAATTTCCACCACCCATTCCTTAAATTCCTCTCTTTTTAACAGGTAGATATGGATGTGGCAATGTCTTATCTTTATTTCATTCCCCTGCATTTTTATATTAGTAATTATTGGTTCAAGATCTAAAATACTTATTGGATATTTGCCAAAGTTCTCAATCAAATGTACATGCTGCTGTGAAATATAATACCTATCCAGTCTAAGCCCAGTTATTGTACCTTGGTGAATGTTGTTGTTGTTGTTCAACAACCTTGGTGAATAATATGTAAATTCTCTCTGAGTTCCTGTTACTGAAATCATGTCTTTCATACCAAATATTTTCATATATTTCTTCAGAAATTTACTCTCTTTTGTTATATTTTCCCATCTAGGCCCCTCGGATATATCCCTATTGCTGAAATCAAATTCCAGTCCCTACCTATAAGTAATATTTCCTGCTGATTACATCTACCAATTTTTTAAGCTCCATAACAGCAGTTTTAAGTGGAATATCAATACATGCTATCATAATCCTGATCCCTTGCAGTAGCACCTTACTACATATCTGCCATTATAGGTTTGAAGTGGGGTTTTGAGTTGTCACTGGCTTTGGAATAATCACATGCTTTTGTGGCTCTTATAGGTTCATACTATGCAATCAGTCTACTGACTGTTACAAGCCTTGACAATAAACAGAGATTGAATCAAACCCTGTACCTTGTCTCTGTGAGATAAAGACCTCAACCATTAATCCAATCAAATATTCATATTTCATGGGATTGTAGTGGTGACTGAAGGAGGCACAGTTATGCTCTTCTGACTAGACACACACACACACACACACACACACACACACACACATCAGTTGACTGCAGTGAGATTAGAACCCTTATCTAAGTAGGCAGACTAGAAAACTCAGTACTTAAAGCAAGTGTCATGGTACAAACCTTATTGTTTCTTTATCTCTCTTCTATCAGTCCTGGAGCTCCTCTAGAAATTAATATTAAGTTCTGATCTTTTCATTTGTCAATGATATTCTACAGAATATCCATCCTGAAATCCTTTCTTTATCAAATTCACATGCTCAGTTCTTTCCAAGTGTGTCTGCACTCAGCATTTCTTAATATAATTAAGTATAATTTCCTTTTTGTATATACCTGTGAGAACATTCATGTTTCAAGATAATATGGAAAGTGTTGTCATTATGGTAAGAAGCATTATTCCTACCTATTATATATGACTTTTTTAAATGACTGTTTCCAGCTTTTGTGATACATGTACCCATTGTTTAGTAGGGTAATCCATTATTTATTTTTTCTTATCAGTATTGGAACCCTCAAAAAACACCACCAGAACACCCCAGAACCTGTTAACTGAATACAATACACATAGCTAGGCACATCTTCAAATAATGATGCTTAACCCTCCTAATATGAACATTTGTGCCAAATAAACAACTGTTAACACAGGCCCTTATTAACCTAAAACTGAGGTTATCAATGCTAAGATGCATCTAATTGCTCGTGACCAAACCAGTGTTCTCTCTTTTATTGTCCTATTATCAAGTAAGACAGTAGTAAGAAAACCAAGAAAAATGTAGTCCTGTGCTGCAACCTGAAAGACAAGCTGAAACTGTTATTTTTAAAAGAAAACTTTTCATTATATTTGGTGTTATCATATTTGTTTGTCTCCACTTAAATTTGTTATTAGATTAAACCAAGGGTCTTAACCAAGACATTTGCCTATGCAATAGTAAGAGAAAATATATCAGTTCTACATAATATTATGATTTGTATACTTTTCCACCTGTGCACCAACTCAACAACTCAAGATTACAGCCTATTAACAATGTTCCCTGATCTGACTCCTTCTGCAGTTCATATGGAGTCACATGTATTGATAGCTATCTAGGTTTATTTGTATGTCTGTTTGGTTTCCATTCCCACTTGATACAGCTATGCTGCTACTAAACTAAGCAGACAAGTTATCTTAAACGTTTTCTTCATCTCATGTTTTAAAACTTTCACTATGCTTGGATCTGCTGAGGTCAGCAGATATGTATGCAGTTCCACAACAGCATAATTATATATGTAATCAGTTTTGAGGTGGTCCACATCACCTTCAGATCAAAGAATATATATATTGATTTTTGCATATCATTTGATAAGCAAGAGGCATGTTTCTTGTTTCCCTGTCCAAATGATCAAATACTTTTTGGCCTAACCAGTCACCTCAAAACTGTAAGTTAGAAGAGGAACAGCAAATTGGTTTGTAGCTTGGACTTTATTCCTAGATCGCAAGGCAGTTTTCAGAATTTGTTTTAGTCTTCTAAAATATTGCTTACTGAGTCTTATTTGCATTTGTTCATGTTTTGCTGCTGATCTTTCATCACTTCCCAAATAGTCATATAGCATCTCCTGCTCAAATTCATTTATATCACATTCTGTCCTAGACTGATATTTTCTTGGTACTGCAGATTTCCTGCTTTAAGCATTGCTTTTGTAAAATTTATCAAGATGTAACTACATTCTTATATCATCTGACAAAATGTATCCACCTGCAGTTGTACTTTCAGCTCCTCATCTAATGAATTATACAGTTTTAAGTCAACCACAAAAAAATAGATAATGAGTCTCTAAACCAGGTTGTTTTCTGGAAGCCAAATTGTAACCATGGCCTAATCTGTTATGTAAACAGCTTGATGGGTTAAGAGCAAGACAAAAAAGCAGTTTTACAAAGACTCACCCTGGAATAACCCCCTTTGAATGTTTAACCATGGGATAATAATTATCCCTTTGTCGTGGCTTAGCTGTAAAGTGGTTTGCCACTACTTCATGGCCACTGCAATGTAATTAATCAATGTAGGGTGCATCTTATGCATCTGTAAGCATTACTTTATCCATGAAAATATGAAGCTGTTAAATGTTTTTTTTTTGTAATCTATCCATGCAATACTTAGATTATTCTCTTTTTTGCAATTCATTGTTATAGATTTATTTAGCAACAGATGACTCTTTGTTCCAAATGACTTTCTTTTGTTACCCCTTTCTCCTAATGCCAACATTGATTTTTTTTTTTCTAAATGACTATAAACTCTGTTAGCATCTGATCTGAATATCACTGGAAGGCAAATTATTAGTCTGTAGCTTTACTCTTAAGTTTGAGTATCTTTTTACTGTTGTTAACTAGGTTGGTGTCTGTTTAGAATGTGTATATATGCAATTCTTAGTCAGGGTTCAGTCTTTGTGTAAAGAATTAATACTTTTAGTCAAAGGTTAGGTACTGTATATAGGCGCATGGCCCATGATTTTTCAGTTATGAGCCTTTCATAATTTTATTTCAGTTTCTCTGGCTGTTTCTTCATCCCATTTCATATCAACGGCATTTGAATACCTTACCATTTCTTTTATATTTTCTATCCATTCAGCATCTTTATTATGTCCCAGTGTCTTCATAATTATTTCTCCAAAATGTATATATTTCTTCTTTTTGTACTGTTTCTATTCCATTTGCTTTGTTTCCATGGTCCCTATAAAACTTTTTGGGTCATCAATGAAATTGCTTATTTTGTCTTTTTATGTCTTCTAAGTGTTTCTGCCTGTGCTGCTATTTTCAGTTTATTACTTGCAATAGAACATGCTAGAACCTGGTCTGTTTTGAAACTGTGTGTTGTTTTTACAGTATCTGTCTTCCTAAGCATGATGATTTGTTTCTTCTTCTATATTCATCTAATAGTGATAATTCTTGGCTTGATTTCTTAATAGTTTTCTCTATTCAGTTCTTTTCTTTCATGGTGGCATTTTGTTTCTCCCCTTCCTTTCCCTTATTACTTTATGTTTTGGGGTAAGACTTTAACTATTATTAATTTAGTGGCACAGAAAAATATTCTTTTTATTTCTGTTATATCACAAGAATTTATTTTAATAGTTCTAATTACTATATTCATCTTTTTACCAAACTTCTAACATTGTGGTCTTAACTACTTTCTGTAATCCATTTCTTTCATCGAGTTTAAAATATCTATCCATCTTTATTAAATCAAGCAGCTCTTCCCTTAAAACATTTTCTTCTAAACTGAGAATACCTTCCTTTTTCTGCTTACATTCTACTGAAAGTTCTAGAACATCTTTCTGTGACATATCCTTTTCAGATGCACCCTGCTTCATCTGTTGCTCCTTCATATGGGAACTCATTGGCCTATCACTTTGCAACATTGCCTGTCCTTGCTGTGCAATTTCAACTGAACATTTGTGTTGGTCTCCTACATGGATCTCCATGACAATTTTTCAGATGCTTTCTTCTCCCTCTGTTTCTCCTAAATCTGGGGGGGGGGCATTGTTTCATTATACTGTGGTATAATCTGTGCTGGATTTTCTATGCTAAAAATCCTCCACTTCAGAAATAATCTATAATTTCAGTTTCTGTTTGTTCACTATCTTACTTATTAATCCTCTTTTCTACTCTCCCCTTTGCTTTTTTATTTTTGTACTGTGAAATTGTCCATGTCTGGATGCCTTTGCCTGTATTTCTCTTCAAATATCTTTGATGCTGCTTTTTTATACTGATTAGGTTTGCTTTCTCCTTTGCATAAATATTGCACCATATTAAATCCCTTTTTCTTTCCCATGTCCATATTTCTTCAGATACCTTCTGCTGCACTTGCTACTCCTTGATCTGGGGACACATTGTTCCATCTTGCTGCAATATTACTTGTGCTAGATTTTCAACATTAAATACTTCAATTCACAGATAATCTATAACTTCAGTGTTTGCTTGTTGAACATCTGTTTTACTAATGCTGTGTTGTATATTTCATTTTTGTTATTTTTTGTATTGGAAATGTTTCCATACCCAGATGCCTTTCCCTGTATTTCTCTTCAAATATCTTTGGGACTGCTATTTTCTTATTAACTAGTATGGCTTTCTCCTTTGCAAAAGTATTGCACAGTATCAGATCACTTTCTCTTTTCCGTGAGCATGTTTCTTTTTTATAATTTTCAAAAATCTTTTGGTTTTGTTCTTTATATTTTTGCACTTCCTCTTCCCCGTCTTTTACCAGGTGACACAGAGTTGCTTAGTTTATGTAATGTTTTCAGGGATGAGTTATATTAATGAATAACTGCAAATTTTTATAAGCTTTTGGCAGGTTTTTTTTGAGCAAGCATCTTCTTTTCTCTAATTTCTGTCTTAATCTTTCTGAATATCTTATATCTGAAAATGCTGGGCTTCTTGCATAATAGTAATCATACAGATTTTTATTTCTTACCCTCAGCAGTCCACTCTTTCATCTTTATGTCAGTTTTTGTGATTTTTTTTGGGTTACTACTTCCTTTAACATATCTTTCTGTGTGACACGTGCTATATAAAAAATACAGCCTATATATCAGTTTCATCTTGGTGAGATTTTGTGAAAACAGGGTCCACCATATGAAGAAACTTATCAAAACTTGGGGATTAATTAATTTCCAGCAATACTACTCTCCGTTTCTTGTTGATTTCATCATTTCTCCATTTGAACACCTCCAATCCATTCTCCAATTGGAGAGAATGAAATAATTCTTGAGACCCTACAAGAACATGGAAGGAGTCAACTTGGATGGATGGATGATATACAGTGGAGGACAAAGTTGCCATATGATATTAACAAGATTGCAAACACTGCAGTTAATAATAACTAATCACAAGAGACCTAATGTCCCTGCTGCTCTGACATGATCTTCCAAGCAGACAACAGACTCCACCATTACAAGAGGGAGAGAAAATGTCACTTGTCGTGGACTGCCTATAGCTTCCTTGGATAAACCAACTCAGTTCCTGCTCTCTCAACATACCACCTGCTAGGACTGTTGTATTCCCATGGGAAGGATAGAGGATAGTTTCCCATGAAGCTGTGGTATGTACACTGTTCATGTACATAGCAGCACAGTACATGTGAGCTGCATGGCTATACTTTCAACCATGTCTTCTCTGTTCAAATGTATTTGGGACAACAACCCAGCGATCAGTATGGTATTACACCATGGCCGAGGTAAGAACTGCAAGACTGCCTGTATATACTGTTTATTAACCTCTGATTAGGTGTCACTTCAAGCAGGCTGTGTACGGATACTCTGCACACCTTCCCAAGACAGGATTGTTTGTATTCTCTGTATTAGTTTATCTGTACCTGGACAATGTCAGAGTGCTTCCTACTGACTTTTTGTATATGTGTGTTTGCTCTCCACAGTGGCATTTCAGCTTTCACTACAGATAGTGGAGTCAGAGGAGGACGTGCTTGGTGTGTATGCATGTGTGATGCTACTATTATGTGTTTTTCTCATGCTTAATACAGGGTTTCACTGTTCTCTATGGGCATTGCACCACCCAAGGCCACATCACCCAGGTAAGTTGATATCTCCATTCCTGTTCTTTATAGTTAGTGACGTGTCAGATATTTTTACCTATATCATGCCCCATTGCCACTTTTTTGATGTATCTGACAAGTTCTATACCTATGTTTGCTGCATGTTCACTTCCCATCTCCTTCACAATCCCATCCAGTGATCATGAGGAGGGATGTGATATGCCACATTCAGACAGTATAGCCACCAAGACAAAGGGGACTGCACTGGGATCAATGTTGCTATGTCCTGAAGGGATCAGTCTTGTGGCTCAAGGTATAGATTCTAATAGGTGGGATATTCTAGCCGGCCAGTCTGATGATGGGGCATCAGATATTGGTCATAAAAATGACCATGAGCTGCTGTCACTGGTTGATTTTGAGAGTGGAGGGTACTCTGCCCCACAGTGGAGTGATGATGACCATAGGATTGCATGTGGGCATATGTCTAATATGCATGGATATGAGTCTGATGGCATATGCCTGTTCGTACAGGTGCATAAACATTCTAGAAATATCACAGTAATTACCTGCATGCCCTTGCTTATACTACTGATTATATAGTACAGCAGCTCAGTGTGTTACATGAGGGTCAGGGATTCAGGCATGGGGACATCATGGGGGAATTGGCTGCACAGCACGATAGTGTGGTATCTGTTGCATGCTTTGCTGAAAGCTTTGTTACAGAAGTGTCTGAGCAGGGACATAGTATGTGCCTTGGCACTCATGAGCAAATGCCTTCACTGGGGAAAGGCAGACTACCTATCATATGACCCACACATTACGCTTATCTGTCAGTGTCTGTTATGTAATGTGCATGCACATCTGTTGTTGGTTGCCATGTTCAGCAGCAAGCAGTCATGTCAAGACATACAACTTGCAACACTACTCGGGCAATGTGACCCAACAAAGAATTGTACCACATCCAGCTCAGTAGTATATCACTTTATCGAATAGTCTGCTCATCGAATCACTATTCATCAAACCCACTTAAGCAAAAACTCATTACAGCAAATGATTGCTTCAGTAAATGTTTTTCTCAGGGAAAGGAAGTAGTTGGCCATCATCAGGAATTTGCCCTTTTCCCCATTGTAGTGCAATCTTGAAGTTGGTATATTTAGTTAGGGGTGTGTGGGGGGTGCAGCCCTCCACATTGCAGGGTGTAGAGGGTGACGCTTCCCACTTTTCTGAGTTTTAAATTGAGTAGTGTTTGTTACGGTCAGTAACTGGCCCACTAGTTTCTTTCAATGGGAGAATTTCCCCTGGAACAGTCGTTAGCTGAAATGAGTTTTTGCTTAAGTGGGTTCGATGAATAATGATTCAATTAATAGACTATTCAACAAAGTGATATAGACCCCAGTAGTACAGCACTGCCTACATAGTGTTTTAGGATGTGGCATGGCAGCCAGGACATCAGCATGGACAACCTTGACTACCTTTGTGTAACACTGACAGTTACAACATTGTGTGTCCTGTTGTGTCACCCTAACACTGTGCAATGATATCCACTGTGCTGATCTCTACCTACTATGTTAGATGTGTATAACATGTCTAATGCCACAGGCTGCCTCTTTTTGTATGGCTGACATGGTAGACTGCTTACATGTTGTGTCATGGTACATGATATATGCCCTTTTGCACTATATATTTGTAGTGATGTACCTTGCTGTTACAGAATCCTCCATTTGACCTGAAATTCCTAGTTGATATACTCCAACTATATTAAAAAATAGAACAAAACCAATGATTAAAGGGCAAACTGCAGTAAAAAAAGCATCAATGAAGAAAAAAAATCAGTTTGTCCACCAAGGCTCGAGGCATAAAAGTCCAAACTCAGTAGATGAAAACACAAGTTTATTTAAAAGTAGGTTTAGCCCTTTCACAAATGTGCTTCATCAGATCCTGACAAAATCAAACTAAAACTTATACATATTTAAAGAAAACACTACCAATTAAAAAACACTTGTCATTAGTGATGTAATGGTCGAGCCTTTAAGGCAGGTTTTAAAGGTATAGTGTAATTTAATCATGGAAGTATATGTGCTTGCATGGTTGCTATCCATTTCATCTCCAATAGCTCAGTTGTGTTGACAATATCCCTTCCCCTAATGTCATTCCCAATAAATTCAACAACAGTGAATTTAAATGAATGACCATTATTAGATTTAATATGTTTATATAGAGCACTTACACTATTTTTCTTTCTAATATCTCCTAGATTCTGTAAGACACATTCTTTTAACTTATGGTTAGTTTTTCCTATGTAGAATGAATCACATTCTACATAGTTGGCTAAATATATCAGGTTCTCAGTCTTACAGTCTGCATGTAAATTAAGCATGTAACTTCTATAGGTAATGGGATGAATAAATGCATTATTGCAAGACATTGAAGTACAAGCTCTACATGGAAATGTGCCATACTTAACTTTAACTTTGGCATCCTTCCTTTATGGTCTATAACAAAGATCTCTTTTTAATGATAAACTATTTATAAAAATAAACCTAGGTGTTATCACCAACAACCTCTCTAATTTTGTCATCAGAATGTAGAATACACCAATTTCATTGTATAACATCACAGACACCTTGTATATTATTACTATATTTTAAGGAGAAACCAGATCTAGGTCTGTTAGAAAAAAAGTGTGGGTATATTTATACTGTTTTTGTAGATAGGGTTCTCCTACAGTACTTCTCAAGCTGTTAACTTCATCTAAACTTTTCTTAACATCCGTCCTGTTGTAACCCCTATTTATAAAATCATTGGTCAAGATGTCAGTAGCAGAGGCGTAATCATAATTTCCTGTGTGGAGTCTAGATACATGTAGAAACTGATGTTTTAGAATGTTATTAAAAATCCTATTGGGATGCATACTATGTCTATTCAATAGACCATTTTTTCAAAATTTTTCCTATACATTAGAGAATCAATGCTTCCATCTTCTGTTAGAATGAATGAAGTATCCAGAAATTCAATACATTCTCTTGAATAATGCATAGTAAACCTAAAACATGAACTATTGTTTTCTAAATAGTCAATAAAATCTCACAACATATCATATGTCCCTCCCATAAAATAAAAATATCATCAACAAAATGCCTGTAGTAAATGAGATGGTCCCTAAAACAATGGCTGATGAACACTACCTTGTCTTCCCAATCAGCAAGTACTAAATTGGCATAACTGTTTGCATAGGGTATGCCCATGGCTCCACCCTGCTGCTGCCAATACAAATCACCATCAAACACAAAAACATCTTTTAAGTAGAACTTTCTCAGGTACGTCTTGTACTGAGGAAGATACCATCGATCTGAATGTGTTCCTCACAACATTAAAAGAGTTTGAAAAGACTTTATATACACTTAAAAGAGCACAATGGCAATGCTTACATTTTGAAGAGTGCTTGCATTATGGAGTGGTTCCGTGTGGATTGTGGGTGCTATGTATGCCAACTTATGGTGACACTTTTCCAGAATTATTAAGTAAATGGCAGCGTTTGAATTTAATAATCCAAAATTAGGCACTGGAGACCAGCAGTTCCAACACACAAGTGATTTAATGTTCAAACACAGTAAAAGGAACACACATCCACAAATAAGATAAACGCTGATAAAAACACTTCCCCTTATGCTTTCGTCTCATAGAACTTCATCAGAAGGGCAAAAACATCATAGTTACCTAGTTAAATAACTTATAATAGTCAAAGAAAAGCCCAAAGACACCAAATATCCCAACACTGAATATAAATAATGTAAAAGCAAGAAAAAATGCTGGGATAAGGCTCCAAAATCCAGAATAAAACGGTAAAATGATGAAAATAAACTCTTCGCAATACTGCCTTTATTCACAAACACAAGCGCTTTCACATAGCTTCTTCAGGTGTATGTTAATCAACAAAAAAGCACACCTTTATATATAAAAAACATGTCACATGCTCACATATCAATCATGTTAAAGGTACAGAACAATCTTTAAAAATATGCAAATAAATACATTCATATTAAAAAATAAATATAAAGTATTTGAATATAACAACTCTATAGTACAATAATATATACATAAATATAAAAATATATATGTAAAATTCATCTTTTCAAACCTCTGGTGCAAAGTATTGGCTTCATAGGTACACATTCATTAAGGCCATGTCCTATATTTGATCTCAACATCACTATCCATCTTGCTTCTATTTCTTCAGTCCTAAGTCTGATATCTCCCCCTCTATTGCTCTCAAAGGACTTGGAAAGCACCTTAAACTGAAATTTGTGAAATTCACCCATGCTTTTAACATGCTTAGCCAGTGAATTAACCTTGGACCCTTTCTTAATATGATATGCATGTTCCTTTATTCTCTCTCTTAGAGTACGGTCTGTTTTGCCTACATAAAAATTTTGACAAATAATACAGTGGGCAAGATAAACAACATGAGAGCTTGCACATGTAGCATTAACTCTAATGTCATAGAACTTTCCAGTGTCTGGATGCTTAAACGACAAAGATGTGTCTATAAAACTACATTGTCCACATTTACCACAAGGTTTAGTACCAGGTGTCAATTTTTCACCTGCAACTTCTTTAACTCCACATAGTCTTCTCTGTAAATTCTTTTTATTCCTGTATGTAAACTGGGGTTTCAACCCTACTAAGGTAGAAATATTAGGTTCGGTCATTAATACCTCCCAATGCTTGTTAATAATGTCAGTATACATATTGACATCTCTCGTATAGGGAATACATACTTTTAACCTATTATCTTTCAGATGTGTTTGTTTAGGAATCAGTCTTGAAAAATAAGGTTTGGCTCTACTATGTCTTAACTGCCTAACAATTTTCTCATTCTTAGTCACCATATTATGTTGATAGCCTCTCTCCTTTAACTCTTTAGTAGTGATAACATCTGTTTCTCATATTCATAGGCTCCAACACTTAACCTGGAGGCTCTGTAAAATTGATTCTGAGCAACATTATTAAACACATATTGTGGATGCATACTGTCCCTGGATAGTAAATTATTTACTCTGCATTCCTTCCTAAACATCCTGGTAGTAATCTTACCAAATACGTCTCTTTCAACAAAAACATCAAGGAAGTTATTTCCTATATCAGAGTGATTCAAGGTAAATTTCAAAAATGCAGTAGTTTGGTTCAAATAATCAATAAATTCAGCAAGTTGATCAACAGTGCCATTCCACAAAATAAAACAATAATCAACAAATCTTCTATAGAATAGCACTAGGGAATTATAGGGTCCATTAAATACATGCTCAGTCTCCCATGTAACCATTACAGCATTGGCGTAGCTATTCGAGCATGAGCTACCCATTGCTACACCATTTTTCTGCCAGTAAACTTGTCCATTAAAAAGAAAAACATTATTGTATAAGACAATCGCAATAAGTTTCTGTATCAAAACTATTTCATTTGCTTTATATGTACCTACTTTAATTAATAACTCCCTTAAAAAATCTATACCTTGTTCATTAGGAATAACAGTGAATAGAGAAACTACATCAAGAGTAACAAAAATAATTTCATCATCAACGGTTCCATATTTAGTAAATTCATATAAGTCATGTAAAAAATGTTCAGTGTCCCTAAGAACATGGTGTAACATATCCAAAACAGGTCTCAATTTTTTCTCAACATAAATAGAAATAGCCTCAGTACACCACCCTCTGCCTGAGACGATAGGTCTCATTGGCGGTCTTATATTATTCTTGTGCAATTTTGGTAGCCCTTGGATGATTGGCAGAGTAGGTTTAGAAACTAGAAAGTAAGTAGTTAATTCATCACTTATCAAACCTGTAATTTGCATAGACCTTATTTCATTATTTACTGCTTCAATCATTTTGCAGACATATGCTGTATCAATTTGTACATAGAAACTACTCTCATTCAACATTTCATACATTAACATTTCATAGTCATACCTGTCTAAAAGCACTATCTGTCCTCCCTTATCTGCAGGTCTAACTATTAAGTCATTATCGTTTTCAAGTCTATGTAAAGCTTCAGATTCTTCTTTACTTAAATTATAATTCTTATTTTTATACTTCTTGTTATTAAATGTATTATAAATATCTGTCACACACATTTATTCAAAAGCATTAATGAGTATATTTGGTTTGGGAATGAAAGCACTAGGTTTTTTAAAAGTAAAATCATGCTCATTCTGTATATGTTGAAACATAACTTTTAGAGTTAAATTTCTAGTGAACATTTTTAGATCAAAAATAATATCTGTTATATTCATATCAGTTGAAGGTATAAAAGACAGACCTTTCATTAGAACTTTCATTTCAGCATCAGTTAAACAATGTTTCGACAGATTCATAACTAAAGTCTTACTTTCTGGAAGGCTTTCTTGATTGTGTAGGTGTTGTTCGTCTCTTCTTCGTGTTTTCTTTTGTTCCTCGTATTGCTTCTTCCTCAAGGTAAGTTCTTGTTTCTCTGCCCCTCTGTTCTTCCCAAGGAGAGGTCTCTCACTGGTAATGGAAAATTCAGTGGATAATTACCTGTATTAGAGTGTGTTGTGGAAGCTGAATGGGGTAGAGTGGGAGAGGCACATTCAACAGTTCTGTGCACTTGAGCTACAGTCTGAAAAACTTTCTTTCTTGCCCCTAAGATAGGAGCATTCGAGCCAGATGAGATAGATGTAGATCGGTTGTTCGCCTCTACGGAGGAACCTGTTTCCTCAATACTAATGGAGCAATTATCGTTACTAGTAGCTCTGTTGCAATCAGTCAAGTTCTTGTTTGAATCCTCTTCGTTACACTGTGTAGTCACTTCCACATGCCGGTGCGCTTCATACGCTGTTGCTCTGTCATTTGATGGCATAGGTTCACGTGGCCACGTGAAGATGTGGCCCAATGAAAAATCAATGCGGTCTCTTTGTAACTTTTTAAGTTTAATCTGTAGTAATTTTCGCTTATAAGTATCAACATTATTTACCGTGTCTGCTAATAATTTAGTGAAAGAGTCTCCAGCATAGACACTATTTAAACGAGAGTATTTATCTGTGATACTATGTGCAAGCTCTCATGTTGTTTATCTTGACCACTGTATTATTTGTCAAAATTTTTATGTTGTTTATCTTGCCCACTGTATTATTTGTCAAAATTTTTATGCAGGCAAAACAGACCACACTCTAAGAGAGAGAATAAGGGAACATGCATATCATATTAAGAAAGGGTCCAAGGTTAATGCACTGGCTAAGCATGTTAAAAGCATGGGTGAATTTCACAAATTTCAGTTTAAGGTGCTATCCAAGTCCTTTGAGAGCAATAGAGGGGGAGATATCAGACTTAGGACTGAAGAAATAGAAGCAAGATGGATAGTGATGTTGAGATCAAATATAGGACATGGCCTCAATGAATGTGTACCTATGAAGCCAATACTTTGCACCAGAGGTTTGAAAAGATGAATTTTACATATATATTTTTATATTTATGTATATGATATTGTACTATAGAGTTGTTATATTCAAATACTTTATATTTATTTTTTAATATGAATGTATTTATTTGCATATTTTTAAAGATTGTTCTGTACCTTTAACATGATTGATATGTGAGCATGTGACATGTTTTTTATATATAAAGGTGTGCTTTTTTGTTGATTAACATACACCTGAAGAAGCTATGTGAAAGCGCTTGTGTTTGTGAATAAAGGCAGTATTGCGAAGAGTTTATTTTCATCATTTTATTCTGGATTTTGGAGCCTTATCCCAGCATTTTTTCTTGCTTTTAGTTAAATAACTTGTTTGAATAGACAAATGAAATCAGTGATTTAATTAATTACCGAGATACAGAAAGAGTGGATTCTAAACTACATGTGACAGTCTTACTAGTCTAGCACCATCTGTTGGGCAAATAATAAAACACATGAAAATGTATATAAAATCAAGAATTCACTTAAATAAATAAACTAGGATAAAATAATATGAATATACATAAAAAATGCAAAAAAAATGTAAAAATATCACAATTTTGCAAACCTGAGCTTGAGTATAGGTTTTAAAGACACCATATCATTAAGTCCTGAATTGTTGCAAGCATTCAGGACTAATTGCCAATATAGTTCCCTTTATTTGAGTCTGGTCTCACATGGCCCACCCCTGGGGTCTATAGGGACCACCTCTATCACAAAAAATTGATACTCTGCTTTTGGACATGCCTGAAGATGTTTGTACAGGGCGTTATTATCATTTTCTTCCTTAAATCATAAAGGTGTTCATACATTCTTTGTTTTAACCTCCTTTCCGTCTTACCCACATAAAAGGAGTCACATGCCCCACACAAAACAATATATACCACACCTGTGGTATTACAATTTTCATACCCTCTTGTAGTTATATACTTGTTTCTACATTTTAAATATAACATGTCCCCAGTCCGTATGTACTACCATTGGGTACAACTTCCACATTTGTGTGTACCTTTTTTTTTACTAATGAGAGTTCCGAAATTCTTATAATGGGAACCTCCTTCCAAAATATTTTTGATATTTTGTCCTTTTTTGTACACACATTTAAGTGGCTTGTCAAATATACAATTTAAATCTGATAAGGCTGCAAATTGTTTCCACTCCTTGTCTATAACTTGTTTGACCAAATTTGTTTCACCATCATATGTGATAGTCAAATCAGATTGGTAAGACGCCCTTTCTATCTTCGTACCTAGTCTTGCATAATCAGAGGGGTGATTTTTACCCAGAATAGGGACAAACCTAGACTCTCTAAAATCCATGACTTCTGTTAATACATCATTCAAAAGTGTTGGAGGGTACCCTCTGGCTTTGAACATTTCTACTGTAAAATCTCATTCTTTTTAAAATCCTGGTCATCAGATGTCATTCTGCTAGCCCGGATCAGTTAACCTTTTATTACCCCTCTTTTTTTGGTGTGGGGGGTGGGCACTCGCATAGTAAAGATAAAAATTTGAGAATGTCTGCTTTCTATGTATTTTAGATTTGAAACCATTATCCACCCTTTGAATGTTAACATCAAGGTAATTTATCTCACTATTGTTAAGCTGATATGTAACTTTTAGGAACTTAGTAGTCTTAGAAATGTATTCAAGAAATTCGAAAAAATTATCAGTACCAGTCCAGAAAGAAAAGATGTCATCTAAAAAACACCCATACAGGTTCCAATCTTGCTTAAATTCAGAGGTGAACACATATTTGTTTCCCCGATATAGGAGAATAATATTGGTGTAGGTAGGGGCACAGTGTGCCCCCATTGCCATGCCCTTCAATTATTGAATCCTTGAGAATATTCTCATTTTTGAAAACTGTGTTTTTTAGATTATAATCTATATATTTTGCCAAAGATGCAGTTACTGATCCTTCCGCAGAGATAGTAGGCCTAAGCGGTGGGTCAGTAATACGTTTGTGGACCTTGGGTATGCCTAAGATAGAGGGTACTCTGGGCTTGTTGACATTTAAAAAGTTATAAGTGTCAATGTCTATGAGTCCCTCTATCACAAATAATTTAGATACACAGAAATATTTTTGTAGGCAATGTTGACTTCATTCAAGGAAACTCTAGCATATATGTCTTCATCATTGAGCAAGTCAAACATTTTTCTTTCATAGCTGATATGAGTTTGAATTTAGACTTAAGTTTCTACTACTTGTGTGTGATGAATGATTTCTTTGCACCCAGTGTGAAGGAGTTAATGGAGAAAGCTGTTAAACTTAAACATGGACTGTGTTCTATATATGAGTATAGTGTTTGCAGATAAAATTGATAATGTTTACATTAATATAGCTACTTATGATGAATGACTCTCTTTAAATAAGAAGAGGAAACTTGAGATATAAGCAACTTCAGGAATGACCATATTTTGTATGGTCGCAGACTTCTAGAGGCCCTAATGTTGTTGAATCATCGGCTATAACAGCTACAACTTCAACCAATGATAACACGGGTGGGATGGAGATGCCTGGTTTACCACACCCTCTGATGTAATCAATCTGCAGGTTGAGAGCGGCCCTCCTACAGATGCACCTACTGAAGTGGAGGTCGCAAGGTCACAAACTACTCAATACATTCAGAAGGAGCCAGACCTAAGAACACTGTTCAGGAAGGAGCAAGGTCTGAGCATTGAACAGTCTCAGCTTCAAATTTTTCGGTGGTTCTACCCATGCTACAAACTCCATTAAAGCTGTCAGGTGCCACAACAACAACATGCTCACTCAGCTGGGGAAGAAAAAGATGGAGACCTTCAGAAGAACAGACAGCAATGGGCAAATGGCAGAAACAATGCAAACGCTAGTTCATAGGTTCATAGGTAAGTACTAGGCTATCTGCCCAAAGGCATTTAGAAGCCTAGCCAGAATGTGTTGGTTTTTGCCACCCCCTTAGATTAGTTCCCTGTGCCCCTGTCCAGCAGAACCATTTAGTTTAGTTTAGTTTAGCCATAGTAGTTAACAGCTCTTTGATGATGTTAACGAACATTCAACTTACAGTTCTTAATAAGGGACTTTCCTTTGTACCGGCCAGACCATCTCAGGTCAGTGATGTGCTGGTTGATTTGCGTAAATTTGCAAGGGAAGCAGCTTTGAAAACTATGTTTCCAACTAATGAACAGGTACAGTCACAGTTAATTTTAAAGAAACCTAGTTTATTTAATCCTCAGTTACCACAACGATTGATGCATTTGTTAAAGTTTGTGAAAGTGACTTATATGAGATGTTTACTTTGCACAATAATAAGACTTTTTTTCAATTTAGCAAAAGAAGAGAATTGTGCGCTTGAACAATTAAGGGACAATACTGATATCTGTATACAGCCCACAGATAAATTGTTTAAATGGATATATGTGATTATCTAGCGAGTATGTCAGTGCTTCTAAGTGATACTGGTACTTATTTACCTATAACTAAATATGATGTTAATCGTTTTGTTTTGAAGTGCGAGCTTGTTTAGAGGATTTATTATTAACTAACATGTTGACCAAGGAACAACATGATTTTATGTTTGTTGAACATCCAGTGACCCCCTCACTTCATGGACTTCCAAAAATCCATAAAAGCAGAATTAATCCTCCCATGAGACCAGCTGTAGCTGGTCGGCGTTGGGTCACCGAGCCATTATCTATCTTTGTTGACCAGGAACTTAAATCTTTTTAAATAAGAGCACCTGCTATATTAAAAGATACAGAAGCCTTTGTGCAAACCTTTGGGAAATGTATACGTAGAATAGATTTAATAAATAAGAGTTTTATTTTTGTCACATTAGACATTAATACTTTGTTTACCATTATACCTAATGGTTATGGGATTGACTCTATACGTAATTTTTTGAATAAGTTTAATGTTTTGACACATGTAAGTATTGAATTGATTTGTGTCCTATTGGAATTGATTCTAAAATACAATGTCTTTGTGTTTGATGGTGATTTGTATTGGCAGCAGTAGGGTGTAGCCATGGGCACACCGTGCACAAATAGTTAGGCCAATTTAGCACTTGCTGATTGGGAAGACAAGGTGATGTTCATCAATCATTGTCTTAGGGACCATCTCATTTACTATAAGCATTTCGTTGATGATATTTTTATTTTATGGGAGGGGACATATGACATGTTGGAGATCTTATTGACTATTTAGAAAACAATAGTTCGTGTTTTAGGTTTACTATGCATGATTCAAGAGAACATATTGATTTTCTGAATACTACATTGATTCTAAGAGAAGATGGAAGCATTGATTCCCTTATGTATAGGAAAGAATGTAGAAACAATGGTCTGTTGAATAGACATAGTATGCATCCCAACAGGATTTTTAATAACATTCTAAAAAGTCAGTCTCTACATGTATCTAGACTCCACACAGGAAATGATGATTACGTCTCTGCTACTGCTCTGCAAACAGGGTTTATAACAGAAAGGATGTTAAGAAAAGTTTAGATGAAGTTAACAGCTTGAGAAGTACTGTAGGAGAACCGTACCTACAGAGACAGCATAAACATACAAATGGTTCTTCTTCTAACAGACCTAGATGTAGTTTCTCTTTAAAATTTAGTAATGTATTTAGTAATGTGACATTATAAAATGAAATTGGTCTACTCTACTTTCTGATGACAAAATTAGAGAGGTTGTTGGTGATACACCTAGGTTTATTTTTAGAAATAATTTATTGTTAAAAAGAGAGCTTTGTTATAGATCATACAGGAAGGATGCCAAAGTTAAAGTTAAGTATGGAACATTTCCATGTAGAGCTTGTACTTCAATGTCTTGCAGTAATACATTTATTCATCCCATTACTTCTAGAAGTTACATGTTTAATTTAAATGCAGACTGTAAGACTGAGAACCTGGTATATTTAGCCAACTGTGTAGAACGTGATTCATTCTACATAGGGAAAACTAACCAGAAGTTAAAAGAAAGTGTCTTATAGCATCTAGGAGACAGTATAAAGAAAAATTGTTCAAGTGCTCTATATAAACATATTAAATCTAATAATGGTCATTCATTTTAATTCATTGTTGTTAAATTAGTTAGGAATGACATTAGGAGAAGGGATATTGTCAACAGAACTGAGCTATTTTAGATGAAACGGATAGCAATCATACAGGCACATAGACCACCAGGATTAAATTACACTGTACCTTTAAAACCTGCCTTAAAGGCTCGACCATTACATCACTAATAACAAGCGTTTTTTGATTGGTAGTGTTTTCTTTAAATATGTATAAGTTTTAGTTTGATTTTTGTCAGAATCTGATGAAGCACATTTGTGAAAGCGCTAATCCTAATTTTAAATAAACCTGTGTTCTTATCTACGGAGTTCGGACTTTTATGCCTCGAGCCTTGGTGGACAAATTGTGTTTTTTCTTAATCATCATCGATACTCCAACTATATGTTCAGCTCATCATCATACATCCTCTCGATATGTATTTTCCTTATACAACATTGCCTTGTTGTCTGCCATTATCACATGCACAGGTATACTTCAGATGTCATACTGGTGTTACATGTGGCACTTTATTATGGTACTACCACTGCTGCCACCTCAGCACACCATGCACCTGAAGTTTCCCTTTTTCACCTTTGTTATATTTTCCAATTGCTGTAGTAGTCATGTGTGATTTTCATACATACTTGCTTACACACACACTTCCATGCAAACAGTAACCATACCAATACACTGCTGAGTGTCCCATTACTGATGAGTCATACCTGCATTATCGTATTGTATTTACATGTGCAGCTGCATGAGTCATGTTGTTGAATCACATGTGTATTATACTGTTTGCTAATATGTGTTAAAGGCTGGGTCACTCTTGACCTGTACTATTTGCATGTACCCTGTAAGATGTCTAGCTTTGTTGCCACACATTACCCTAGTGTTTTTATTGCAGTTGTTGTTTGCTGTATAGGCTCATGTCCTACAGAGTAACACATTCCTATGACGTGTGTACTGCTTCTCAATTTTTTCATACAACCCCCCATATGTAATTCCATCAGTTATGGTACATCCCCCCATGCATACTCAAACAGGTATAGTCATGCACATATTTATTCTGCTACATGCACACACTCATTACAGGTATACAGATAGCACCCCTGAGCATTGACACTTGCTGATGGGTGTATATGGGTGTATATCATGCATGCCAAACACATAAAGGCATGGTCACTGTTGGAAGTGTACCTCACCTACAGTAGTCGAGTGTCAATTGGTAGGCTATACCCATCCAAATATATTCATTGCTTTTATGACTATATATGTTTAATAAGTTGCATATCAAATTGTTATTATGATATGTATAGTGTTTTTCCTGTAGTTGTTATATGTGATGCTGTAATGGAGCAACACTGTATGAACATCACTAGTTGTCTGTGTACTTGTGCATGTGTGGTGTGCCACTGACTCAAAGATATGGGCCAAATGTTGTCTTATCACCTGAGCTACCATATACAAACACAGCCTACAATACCCAAACCTGGTTGTTTTCACTTCACCTTTATATCCACCTGACCATCCTGCGAATGACCTGACAGCTCCACAACAGACATCTGTGGTTCTTTGACTAGGTCACCTGCACCTATGACTTGCAGGCTACTATGTTTATTTAATACATTGTGCAACATGGTGGACATAGTGACCATCTATGATGCCTTTTCTGGTGTATTGCAGTGCACTCCAAATGTGTCCCAACATCTGAACATGATTTCAGCATGCGAAACACCCGCTCAATGCTATTATATTTCACAGTGTGCAATCTGTCGAATGCATCCTCAGCAGGCATACATGGAGCTCAGAATGGTGTTATGAGCCAGGGTTCCAGTGAGTAACTGCAATCACTGGTTTGTAGAGGAATATACACATTTAGTTACATTGCTTAATGTTAACAGGTCTTGGTTCACATTACATGAAAGGCATGGTCATATACTTACCATGTTGGAGCCCCTCTGGGATGCCACCTTGTGAGAAAGTGGACCTCAGATCACTTTCACTCCAGACTGCAGTATCATGCATACTACTGTGGTGTGTTGCCATAATAATAATAATGAGGCCATCTGCAGAGCACACCACTTGACAATTGAGCAATGGCCACCCATTTCTATTGATATACCCTCCACATAATTTAATATTGGCATTTCTATTGGTACATAGGTGCAGTCAGTTGCACTAAAGACATGAGAAAAATTGGCTATGGTATAGAACTATTCCTGGCAGCTTGAATCTTCATGGATGCTGCTGGGAAGGGAATGAATACATCCACTTTATGACACATAACTGTCAGGAACTGCCCTAGTATGAAAATTGTGGCTGTCTAGAACACCCCTACAGTATAACCTTATGCCCCTGAAATGTCCCAAAGGCCAATATACCAAGACTCAGGCACACTTTTGTTTCTACTGTGACAGGGCTCCCACATAGACAGTGCAAGGACATATAAAGTGCACACATTCTACACATAATCTCCACCTGTTCTTTATCTAAACTATATCTATAAATGATTTCCTGGGTAGAAAGCTGGCTTAATTGTAGCCTGGCTTGGCGCCATGATAACTGTCTTTTATGGTGCATTGACAGATGGTCCATTAGTATAGCTTGTAAAACCCCAGGCTGCTGTAGTGCATTAACTATAGCTGCATTTTTCTTTATTATTTTTTGTGTAACCCATAAGACTGTTGCATGATTTGTCAGAAATTGCTTTAGTAGCTATGGCCACAACAGAGTGCATTAGCAGAAATGGTGGTGCACTGCTTTGTTGCATTTTATTGTCATTGAGCGCACCTGTTACATTTTGGAATCAGAGTACATGAGCAGAGTCTGCAATTATCCTACATTAATAAAGTATTATTTATGGTTGACATTTTGTTCATTTTGAAATTACGTCTGTCATTAATTCACAGACTGCATTGTGCATTGCAGTGTGCTAGGCACAACTCACTGTCCCTATGGATAGCTGGAGGATTAGTATATAATATGCTGCAGTATCACCCAGAATCCACAAACTACATTTCATAAGTACAACCTTGTAGACAGTCTAGTAATCCATCAGTACTACATAGTAATAGATAGACCTGCAGTCCTGGCAGACATGGTTGGGATCCATCAGTGTCTGCTGTAGATTGGAGAATAGTGGAAATGTTTTGATACATATGCATATGATAGAAAGCCAACTTGTGCCCTTTATTTCAAAACATGTGCTTTTACTGACAAATTATCACTGCAACCTTTGTGACTTATGACACAAAATGATACACGCATGACACTATGGCAGTCTCTGAACATGAATGCATGCCATTTGTGAATGTACAAATACAATCAACTTGCCCACAAAAAACATACCTTTTGTGAGTACACAGTCAAGCAAATATGCCTAACAGTATGAGCACCTCTGTGCACCATACATAATTATTGAGCTTCATTAGCATAGAATGTTTGGAATCACAGCTGCGGACATCTGTGTAAGTTCCTGAATCTCAGTGCCTTAACCAATAGCTCAGTGAAAGTGTTCAGTGCTGAGTGCAAAGGCCCAATAGTTGCCAGTGAATGTATACACGTACATCATGTGCTTGACATCCAGCATTGAGCTGCTGCCAACCTAATTTTGGCCAATTTTAAAGCATGATGATGCTATATTTCCAGAGCATTCATTTGCTAGTACTTTTCTGAAGGCATTCTATGACTTATCAATAACTTTGAAAAAGATGTTGATGGAGAAGAGACTGCGGCATGTCTGAATACCCAACTGGACTGATGACTGATGAGGAGATGATGCAGCTGCTGACCTTGTATGTCCAGCCTGATTTGAGGATGTGGGTATGCCTAAGGAACTTCACCATGATTGACATTTGGGAATGGATTTCCAGGGAGTTTCTTGGATAGACAGACATCTTCAGAACTGACTTGCAGGTCTACCACCACCATTATGACAGGCTCCATCACAAGGACTGGGTGCAACTGCTGAAGTGGATCAGCAATGTCTGCAGACAGCCACTGGATCCCTATAGTAAGTGAAATATTCTACACCTTAACACCTTTACTCTTTACTTTGCAGGTATTAAAATGGTACTGTATATTAATAATGTAACATTTCACAGTATATCTTTTGCATTCAGGTGAATTGAATGTATGTACAGTGGTAGTGAATTGCAAAGCAAACATACATATAATAATCGGACTGTATTTATAGTATCATGATTTTTCAGCTGTTATACCTACAATAACTGATATACTATACAATAAGATGCAACAATGCAATATTAGAGGATGTATGAGTGTGTAATATGTGGTTATCCATAGTTGAACAAAAGCTTAGCTGTAAGTATGCATTGTTTTATTACTTAATAATACTCATCCTATCAATATTTGTGTGTGTTACTGCTTTAATATATTGGCAAGACACTCATAGAATCTGGAGGTCATTTTAAGCCTATCTATTTCATCCCAATGTAATACCACAGAAATGCTAGTCAATACACAAGCTTGCATTTAGTAATGACTGCCCATGTCAAAAGAGTGTTATGTGGAGTAGCTCAACAGTTTAACCCCAAATGGTAGTGAAGGAAGCTTTGTAAATGTGGGTTCAAGCCCATAAAAGTTTGTCATACTTTCTTGCATTGGCAATAGATTTTTGAAATACTTTGTTGGTTTGAATACTGTAGGATGCAAGATGCTCCATTTCTATCATATGTCATCATCATAATCTTCTTTCGGCTGTTCCCAGATATTTGCCACTTGAATGCAGGATTGGAGTTTCTATTCTAATCTCTGCTTGTGTAATCCCATATGTCCATTTGTGGATATGATCTGCCTTGATGTTACTCTTGCACTCCTGACAGCCTAACAAGTGGCAAAGTGTGTCATTTGCTGTGTACTCCAATGTCCAATTTTTCCAATTAGTTACCTATCACGTGGCTACCATCAGTCCTACTCCTTATTGTATGACTGTTACAAAGGTTGTATCATCACAGCACTGCTTTGTGAACTGGGACATAATGTATTGCTGTGGTGAAATATGGCTGGTTTGCATCCCTACCCTATTTGTCCGCTTCCCTTGACCCATGTTATGCGTGTTATCTGTGCAACTCAACTGCCCATTTTGTATATTACCTACCTTTCCATGTCCTGTGGTATACTAGTTATTATATATTTTTATCCACCTTTTTCCCCTCCTCTATTTCTCAAGACTTTTCTAAGCTTTTTTGTCATAAAATGAGAAAAGAGGCCTATTCTTACAAAAGAAATGCCCATGCCCCTCTGACTCTCCATCTGACAGTCCTATTCAGTCATTACCCTTGTGATGCCATCTTATTAACTCTCAGCCTCCATCTGCTTCTCTAGAACCCTATTTTGTATGGTGTGTGCATTACTTTTTGCTCCCCACATATGTCCCACACGCCTCCTCTTTTGTTAGCTACAGTTAATGCTGGTAATGTGGTTGTGTATGCAACTTCACCAAAAATAATATGTTTATGTATTTTTGGCAGATTATGAAGGATTCCAGAAATATGTATGTGGATATATTTCATTTTTCCATTGAGTTTTACAACAGACTCCAGAATATATTGCTGGTGTTTCTTTATGTTCCATCATTCCTTTGCCATATATCAAGAACAAGTACTGTTGGTTTTGTGCACATTTTATGCACATGACTTGTGAATGAGACAATATCTACTTCTGGACATTTCTTGTTAGGCATCGGGTTTCATGTGATGATTGCTGTTGTTCCAACAATACGGATTGCCTGTTGTAGTTGCATTACACTGAAGTTGTATTCTTGTAAGAATATACATAAACACATTACCTGGTTTCCTGCAAAGCTTGTGCTGAACTTGTCACAGTCCACCATCTTCTGCAAAATTTTTAGAATCTGACCCTATGTGTTGGAGACATGCATGCCAGTTCATAATTCCTTCTAGTCCTTGGAGCTTTATCTGCTCCATGTACTGCTAGTTACAGAAAAAAATGCACAACGTGTTTTACATATTTGAAAGCCAGTAAAGCACTTAGTGAGGGCTGCCAGACAGACAATGGCCCACCTCCTACCTTATTTGCAGGGTCAGAGGATAAAAATTTGAGACAGCTTTTAAATATTCCTTTAATTCACTTAAAACCTTAATAGAACAACAGAGGTTGTATCACTATGTCATTTTCTGAGCAATAAGATGAACAAGGGATGACATGGTTAACAAACCACTTTGGTCTGCCAAGGATGGTCTGCACCTGCCCCCTCTCCCACCATACACAACACCCTGGACCAGATAATTCAAGTCTCCATCCAGAGGATCAAATATATTAGTCCAGATACTCTCCAACATTGGATAGCATTGCACCCCGACCCCCTCTGTGTCACTTCCTCATTGATGAAGTCAGGCCACAAAGCTGTCTACCTCAAAATAAAATTCAACTCCGAAAACACAACTAAACCTGTAACATTTAGGAGCTATACTAAAGCAAACTGCATCCTATTAAACAATGGTTTGTCAAAATTCATGGCTCCGCCAAACCCCAAAAACCTATGCAGAATTATTTATAGAAACCCTGTACAAACATATAAATGGTGGCATGGAGGCTGCCTTACCTACCAGAAGTAAGCCCAGATCTAATACTAACAACAAACCACATGGATGGAATCCTTACAGTTTACATAACAAAAGAAAAAAGTCATGACCAAGCTCAAAGACAGCAACTCTCGTAGAGAAAACAGCTCTCTGATTCAAATAAACAAGAAACTAAGAGGTCTAATAAACCCCAACAAGGTAAATTATATGGTCAGTATAGCCTCCCAGGCTAAGGATAATCCCATGGCATTCTTCAGCTATGTCAGGAATCTTAAAATTAATACTCAGCAGTGTGCAGAACAGGTGGCAAATGGCACATACATCACTGACCAGGGTGACATAGCAAGTCTACTGGCTAATAAATTTAGCTCTGATTTCACCCCCCCACTACCCCTGTGAAATCCATTCTAGTGTACCCCCCCCCCCAGCTATTAACAGGGAGCAAATTCAAGTGCTCACTAAGGCCAAAAGCACTGCTTCATTGGGCACCTACAGTATCCATAGTTGTCTCTTAAGTAGCCTAAACAATGACCTATTAGGACCACTTGAGGCACTTTTCAGCTACAGCCTCAGAAGAGGCTACATGCCTGATGAGTGCAGGGCCACAACAGTCATCCCTATTCATAAGAGTAGACCATCAACTGACCCCGGGAAATATAGACCAATCAGTTTGACAAGTCTAATATGCAATGCCACGGAGCAAATTATCATGGAAATGATCAGCAAGGATATTGGCAACCTAAAGACACTGGACTCATCCCAGTTTGGCTTTGTTAAGTGATGGTCTTGCCTACTTAACCTGGTAGACTTCTTCATGAGGGTCATCATGGCTATGGATGAGGGGAAAACAGTGAATGCAATCTATTGTGTCCTGGCTAAGGCATTCAATACAGTACTCCATTCATATTGTTGACAAACTCTCAGAACTAGGAATAAATCCCTTCTTAACTTGCTGGATTTCTAGCTGGATCACAGATTTGACCCAAAAAGTCAGGAGAGTGTAACTACCTCAACCAAGAGACTGATCATGTGGCGTAGGGCTTCAGAATACCCCTCAGTGGGCGTTATTTCCACAGTAACACATACCCTGTTTGGCATTATTGCTTGCCTATCAACCTGGTCTTTAGTCTTTTTTAACCAATCATGTTTAAGCATTAGCAAGGGCACCTTGCTAAATATTAGTTCCAAGTCTAAGTTTAACAAATTAAATTTTTCTGATCAATAATCACTGAAATCCTTGACTTCTCATGGATTGAAAGGAACCTCTGAATATGCAGCATACTGACTGCATCCAGGGACTGCTATCAATTAAAAACACTCTTCCCTTCTTACAACTTACAGTTACTCAACCACTGCTCAGCCAAGACAGGAAAACTAATTTCCACACCTACAAAAGTACTTCAAAAAGAGATGGTTTAAAAACCAATGGCTTTGTCTTTTTAAATAAATTCAAGTGTCATATTTAACATTACAAACTACTCTTCACTTTTGTGTAGGAAAAGCAGACGACTAATAAGCATTTCAAGGGCTTATTATGAATCAACAGACTGTAGGCTGTAAACATTCAGATGCCTGTCTCATTTCACAGTTCATTTATTAGTTAAGTGCATGGAATCTATCTGCATGCACTGTTAATTTTTTATTGATTATTTGGACTGGCAATATATATATTGCCAAATTTTGTTTTCAGCTGACATTTACTTTTGCATTGTCACTTACAGATATTCAGACGTATTAAAAAGATCAGGCTTTTAAACAAACAGTAATTCAAATAACTAGCATACTTGCCTGCTTAACAACATTCAAGCATATATAGCCTTAGATATAAACAATCATGCAGTCATAAATATTTAAATCCATCAAAAACAATCCGAGTCCTGCTTTCACTCTTCATGACATGAGTGCTGCCTTCATCTGTCATGAAAAAGTAATACTTATGCATATTTTGAGTCTACCATATGAATATGTTAATGTACCTTCAAAAAGTCCACAGAAGCAACAGAATTATTTTTAATAAAACCAAAGTGAGATGTAGACCCCTTACTGAAATATGTGTAACAAGAATGAATATTAAAATGTTAATACTGTATAACTGAAAGTCAGATATCAGCTTTTCAAAACATAAAGAATAAAGGAAGATGCCAGCACCAAATTTAATCGCATAGGTGTTTCGTTCTTTTTTTAAACAGGAAACATATTTATTGAATGACATATAAATGTATAAATGTATGATTGCCTACATTTATATAAATGACAACAAGCAATATTGACTTATTTTTCAGCTGCAAACATTATACATCACATATGATCTTCTGCACAGTCATTGTCAGTCAGACATTACATAGCTCATTCAATTCCTGCCTTCGTTTAAACTTCATTCCTCCTCCAAATCATTATTCTGCATGTATTGTTCCCATAATTCCCATTTTTTCTATGTACCTTGCTCCTACCCTTTTCTAAAGATCCACTTCCAGTTCTTTTATCTCCATTACTATTTTCTCCAGTTGCAGTATGGTTGGATTCGACTTTGATTTCTATTTTCTATTAATTGCTTTTCTGGCAGCCACCAAAATTTAACTCAGCAAGGCCTTACTATGTCTAGGCAATTCTGATTCTTTATCACAGCTTAAAAAAAATCATTTCCTTAGTTATACCAATTTGCTCAGTCAGTATTTCTGACAGAGTAGTATGCAGCGAATTTTGAAAGTCTGCAAACTCATTACACTCCCAAAATATATGTTCCTAATGATCTCTTTCTTCCCCATCACACCATCAACATTTGCAATCTACTTGAAGAAATGTTCTTTGGAGTCTGTTTGGGATATAAAAATAGCAATGCAAACACTTCCAAGCAAAGATCCTAAATCTTCTAGACTTTGTCACATATTTGGGAGCCATACATATATCCTCCCGTTGTCTCTTTGTGAATTGCTTATCCAATCTCTTTCCCAATTCTATAGCTTCCTCAGGCTGATTCCTATTGTCATTAGGCAATGCTTTTGTGCCTTCCTTATTATCTATTTTTTAACAGCAGCTGCTGCTCTTGACTGTACTAAAAGCTCTACCGGTGCTGCTCTTTCACTTCAGACCCCCCCCCTATTCTTTTCTCTTTGCCTACGCTCTGACTTAAATGACGTAGCAGCCACATTTCAGAAATGTTTGCTGCATCTGATATGGAAGACAATAAATCTGTGTTAACCAGGATATAAGTAATGTATACAAGATCCCTATTTGGAAAATTCGGCAATCTCTGCCAGTGATATGGCCTTTTACCAATTAAACCTACCGAACACCCTGATATTGGGTGATTTCAATTACCCTCCCATTAACTGGGAAAACTACTTGAGTACAAACTCCCAGGCTCAGCACTTCCTGGAATTTATCAACCCAAATGCCCTGGATCAGCTGGTAAATTCCCCTACCAGAGGCCATAACATATTGGACCTGGTCATCACCAACATGGGCGACAGGTGTTCTGTACCGGAGGTCAACCCGCCACTGGTTAGATCAGACCATGAACTAATCACCCTGGATGTCCACACCCCACCACCACCCCTAACCAAGGAAACCACAGTGAAAAACTTTTCTAAAGCAAACTTCACCTTACTTAAGGCAGAGGTGGTAAGTTTCACAGCCCCCACGCTAAAGGATAACACTGCCCAAGGTGCAGAATCCTTTACAATTGTACTCTATGAGCACCTACAAGAATGCATAGATCATGCCATCCCTAGCAAGACCAAAACTCACTCCCCTAAGAGAAGGAAACCAGTCTGGTGCACCCCTGCCATAAACAGGTTATACAACAGAAGGAGGGCTATAGCTAACCAAGTTCGTCAATGACTGCAAACTGGGAGCCATAATTGACACTCCGGCTGACACGGACATCCTTCAAAAAAGTCTTACTGAGACAGACACCTGGTGTTAAAGTCATGGCCTCAAGCTAAATGCCAAAAAATGCATAGTCATCCCATTTGGGAAAAACAAAACACCCATGAATTACCACATAGGTGGCAGCCCCCTTAATACAGAAGAGGTAATAAGAGATCTGGGGACCCAGGTAGATAGTAATTTCTCCTTTGACAATTATATTGTCAAAGTAGTTAGGAAATCCTTCTATGTGGCTCATCTAATTACTAAGGGGCTGCATGTAGAAATAGAGAGGTTATAATGCCCCTCTACTCATCACTCATCAGACCCATCATAGAGTACAATGCCCCATTTGGGATGTACCTCACAAGACACTTCCAACAGCTAGAAAGGCCACAAAAGCACCTCACCAAGAGGATTACTGGCCTCAAACATATGTCCTATGCAGCCTGACTGAGAAAACTCCGGCTGTACTCAGTGGCATATCGCTTACTCAGAGGTGATCTCTGCCTGACTTACAAAGCCATGTCCATCTCAGAATTGATGGACATGCTCCACCTAAAGAAATCCAAGTCACTGCGAGCCACGCGCTCTAGTGAGCTAAACCTTGCCATAAAAATAAATAGAACATGCTGGGGGGATAGATTCCTGTCACAGAGACTCCCCATGCTTTGGAACAAAATTCCTAACTACATTAGGCAGAGCCCCTCACTAACACTCTTCAAGAGAAGCCTTGACTAGTGGATGGTTAACAGAAAATACACCCCTGGGTTCACTTCATTGGCTCTGCTTGACAGAGGCTCAGTTAATTAATCAATGGGGCGGCGAAAGCCGACACACTCTGGCTAGGCTTAAAAATGCCATCGGGCAGCTAGCCTAGTACCTAACTATGAACCTATAAATGTACTAATAAACCTCCACAAGAGTCCTGAAGGCAATGAAATACATAAGTTGCTTTATAACTTCTGTAGATTTACTGGGTCTGCATATCTGTATTTCACTTTTAACAGTTTCATTTTTGGAAGTAACAGTTTTGTAGAGTTTGCATTGCTGCTGGAAAGTGCATGTTTCCTAAGTTAAGTTGTCAGCTGGGGAAGGAATATCTTTTGTATGCAGTCTGCATACCCTTCTGTTTTTCTGTGTAGACTTCACCTTTATCTCATCTTCCAATGATGTACTGCAGCTAACTTGACAATCCTGTAAATGACATGTGTGTGTGTGTGTGTGTGTGTGTGTGTGTGTGTGTGTGTGTGTGTGTGTGTGTATGTGTGTGTGTGTGTGTGTGTGAGTGTGTGTGAATGTGTGAGTGTGTTTGTGTGTGTGTGTGTGTGTGTGTGTGTGTGTGTGTGTGTGTGTGTGTGTGTGTGTGTGTGTGTGTGTGTGTGTGTGTGTGTGCGTGTGTGTGTGCGTGTGTGTGCGTGTGTGTGTGTGTATGTGTGCGTGATGTAACCTTGTTTTATAATACCTATGTTCCTGATGATTTCCTAAATGAAGTAATTGTTTCAGTGCACTTCTCATAGTATATAATAAGCATTCCCTTTATAATGTTAACCTTTGTGTGTCTTCGTTATTCTTGAGAATTATCTGAAGTATTTAGCCATATCAGTTATTTCCTTCAGATGTTCATGTAGAATAGATGCGGACTAAATATTCTTCCTTTCTTTCATCATCTTCTCTGTTGCCACTTTGCTTGTTTTCTTGTACAGTGCTTTCTTTGCATCCTTTTTCTTCCCTTCACCCCTTCTGTGCCCTATTTCTTGCTTAACCACTAGCCTCATATTCTATTGCAGTAAAATTAGTATTTTCTCTTTTTTTTTTGCCTCTTCTTCAAACTAGTTTCCATCGTGCTTTCATCTTGACATTTAGGCTTCTTTGACCCTCCCTTGACAAGGACCACATCCAGAATTCTATTCTTTTTAGCGCAGTCCTGTATTATCTGGTCAAAGGTCTCAGTCAGCCTTTAACCCCTTTGCTATGAAGCTTGGAATATCCTACTCAGCTTCTTGCAGATTCAGATCCATAGGAATAAAACCTTCTTCCCCTACCCCGTTCCTCTATTCTTTTTATCCAAACTCTCATCCTTCTCCCTTGTCATGTCTGAGGGAGTATACATTGTATCACTTCATCAGCACTCCTCCCCTTCCCCTACTTTTATTGATGAGTGCCCTTACCCTATGTTCTGATCCCATGTGCTGCCTCATCCCATCAATCGGGTGATGTTTTTCCCCTTCTCTGCCTTTATATTTTATATCTTTTTTATGTAAATTATTTTCTTTCATCACTCCCCTTCCCTCTTCTCTCTGTCATGCTGGAGCAGTCTATACCTGTTACCTATACATCCCCCCACCATCAGTCGCCCATGTTCCTGTGATACCAGCAATGCCCACAGTCCTCTCTTGCATCACTGCTTAGCAGCTGTCCTTTCTTCTTACACAGACTTGTATACTGCACAGCAATGCTACCCAGCCATGCTCTGACGTACTATTGCTTAATCCTCCACTATGTTCTCTGCCCATTTCTTTCTTTCTTTCTTTCTTTCTTTCTTTCTTTCTTTCTTTCTTTCTTTCTTTCTTTCTTTCTTTCTTTCTTTCTCATGAGTACTTAGCCCTACATCTGGTCATCTGATATTCCCACCTACCTTTCATCATAGTGTAAGGACATGATTGTGGAAATGTACATTTACAGCCCAGACCTGAACACTGCTGTCCATTTTAAGCTTACAGTGAGCCTGTTACTAGTGTAGGTTATTAGGCCAGGTCTTTTCCATCCTCTTGTGTACATGAAGCCCTTCTATCTTGTTCATTGCTACAGTATGTCTTCACTTTCTCTAATCCTTTCCATCCTTGGTGTGTTAGGCTGTTGACACAGGTGAGACATTTGAGAATGCTAGCTCTAGCTCTCTATCCAGTTACAGTTATCTGTACCTGTGCTCTAATGTCTCAGCCTGACTTCTAAGCTCAACTGCTCTCAACTGAACCAGCATCAATGAGCACCAGTCAGTGAAGGACATTCATGATATGGCACATGTTCATCAAGAGTACTGGTACTAACTAGTACTAGAACTAGTACTGGTCTTGTTATAGTCTACTACTCTATGAGAAGTTCAGGTCTGTCTGCATTCTGTTTCTGGATAACTGGGTCCAGCAAAGCCATTTGGGGTCGTGTTGGAAAATAGCCATAAATCTCTAAACTGTGTTAACTTGTTATCAGTTAATAAATGAAAGGGCAGCTCTATAATGAAAGGTATTAGACAGAGATGACTGCCTGTCCAGATCTGTGACAATTAGTCAGAAAATTCAAGTAAGTCAATGACAGTAACGTGAATGATAGAGACAACATTATAAAAAATGCACTTCATGACTTGTAGAACTTTCTGGTGAGATTAGTAGATTTGTCATTGAACCAGATTTTATGTTTACACATTTAGGGTTACCCGACACTGAAATGTTGAGGAAATCCATGAACACTTGCAGAAATATCCCCATAGAACCTGGTGGATGGTACATAAATAGCTATCTGCATTTTTTCCTGTAGTAAGAATATATTTAAATGAACTAATAGACACACTGAAAATAACATGAACCATGCTGCATCCAAATCAGAAATAGAAGGTACCTTCCCTACTACTGTCACGTCAAGGACATGGGAAACAAGAAAGAACTGTTAGCATAACAACAGCCTACTGAAGGTCAATATTCTTATCACTTCTGTTCTCCATTACACATTTGTCAATAGGGCCTTATGTAGAGTCAGCAGAGTACTTCCCATTAGTCGATTATGGAAAACTGGGTCCAGGAATATCACATGAAACTAGATATAACCCCTGTTCCCTAGTGATTTCACTCCAGGGTGGCCGGTTGTCCTTACAGGTACATACCCTCAATCAGTGTATGCATCCCTGGTACCCTTGACACTCCATTCTCTCTAATTTAAAGATTCCAATCTGCCTACGAAGATGCAAGACACATATTTCAGATTAAATGGTTAAAATGGATAGAGGCCAAGAATGAAACAACTATCATAATTAAAGACCAGTGTCACAGGCAAAGCATAAATATTGCAGAGAAAGAAAGCCAACATAAAAACAGTGGTAAGTGGCCACTAATAACATCCTGCTACAAAATTAGATCAATAATAGATGAGTGTAGTTGGTTAAGACTCTGGTGTCTAACATGTTGCTGCAAAAGAAAAGTCTTGAGTAAATGAAGGCATACTATTAACTACTGAAAAAGCAAAGTCAGTGCTACAGTATCATCAATAGTAAAAATAATTTGAATTATTGTGCAGTGGACTTAATGTCATCAATTTCTGCATGGAAATGCAGTGAATGAAAAGATTTAAAGTAGAACACCAGATGATAACTGGTGGTCCAAACAATGTCTGAAGGGGAGTAAAACAATAAAGAGCCAAAAGCCAACATGGTGACATACAACTGCGAAAGAAAAGCCCTTCTGAAGTCCTTACAGAAAAAAAAGAAGGTAAGAGGAGATCCTGTACAAAAATATCCAGCAAACCAATGGAATATCTAAGAAAGTAATTGTTCTGCATGGTCTAGGTAAATTTAGAAGTGATTTATTATAAAGAATAAGCAAGTGAACTTGTGGAAATCATGAAACAAGACCTTGTCATGTTCACATAGTTAGATATAGCTTCCATTAAAAAATGCCCTGTTTAGCAGAAGATTTAACCTTATTTAAAGATACATTATTTAAAATGATAAAGGTAGCATGGAACTATGTGCAGCACTAGCACTTCATTTATGGGTATCTTAAAAGAAAATTAATAAAAAAGACATGAGGGTTGTGACTCAGACTGCACATTACCGCCAGCATTATGCAAGCAACACTTCAGTGCCCAATAGCGCTATGATGATATAGTGTGATTAAGAGTCAGGATAAAGCCATATGGAGCACGGGTTCTTTAGTGGTTCATTATCATGTGTCAGAATCTAGCACTGAACTATTACAAGTAACCCTGCTAATGTTACATGACAACTCCACCTCCCCGACACACACGTATACATCCAGACAGCTGCAATGATGTTCTCATGTCCTTACATATATGCACATTGACACACACACACACACACACACACACACACACACACACACACACACACACACACACACACACATGACTTTAAGATACTTACCTCTGAAGGGCTGCCCTAAAAAAAGTCTTTTGGCTTTTCCCGGTTAGGGGTCACCACAGTGGAACTCCCGTCCACTAATGATTGGCAGTGGATTTTTATGGTGCCGAGTTGCCAGCCCGATGCCCAACCTTCAAAGAAGGCATGCCCATTCATGCACACATCTACCTGCATGTCTTTAACATCACTCGACCACGGGGAGGACATGCAGACTCCACACAGAAGGTGCTCCAGCCAAGAACTGAATGGGAGAACCTCTTGCTGTGAGGTGACAATGCTAAGGCCTGCACCACCACGGCCCTGATCCTGCCATAAATCAAGAGATGGTGTGCTCTTTTTTCATGACATCCTCTGAAAATAACATGGCCTGATAGCATTGTACTAACACATGCACACTGTGCATCCAGTTCTGACACATAATGCCATGTGATATGATGACACCAAGGAAATCCTTACCTAAGCCTTCTAGATGCTTAAGGATTAAGACCCAGCAAAAAATCAGAATCAAACATCAAAGCACATAATATCTCACCTTTAACAAAGAGTCATTGTGAAAGAAAGGGTCTCAATTCCAGTACACCTGACACTCCAAAAACAAAAATGTTTTAGTAATTGGTAACTCCGTAGTGAGACACACAGATTCCTGACTCACTAGGCTGGACAAAGGCAGGGTGAGAGTGAGTTGTCATTCATGTACCAGTATCTCTGATGTCTCAAGGGTCCTTAGAACCCTTATACCAGACTAATATAATTGCAGCATTGTAGTAGTGCATGTGGGGGAAATGTATTAGGGAGAAAACCCAGAGGAAGATGCAGAAAGACATGTCTGAACTTTCTGTGCTGCACAGAAATGTAGCCAAACCCCTGATACAGAACAGAATCTACTTTCTATGTAAATAATGCCTAAATACAAAGATAAGGTGATTGACTTCAAAAATTGGCTAAAAAGTTTGTGTCATTTTAGGGGAATCCACATTGTGTCAGCATGGAACAAGATGGTTTACTGTCCTACTTGCTCTGCAAAGGATTGCCTGCACCTCCTTTTTAATGGCTTCAATATTCTGGCTAAAGTCCCTGCTGCCCCTATAAAGCCCTTTTTTTTTAGGCAAAATTCCATTAATAAATATTCCAATGTATCCAGTGCATCAGTATCAAATCAAGTTCAAATTAAGGTGGTTCTGCTTAATATCAGAAGTCTAAACAATAAGCTGCCTAAACATAGGACACTCCTGCATTTGGAAGACATCCATATATGTGTAATCACTAAAACCTGGTTTCAATGCTCAGAAAATGCTCATTCCGCACCTGCATTTAGCACCTACTACACTTTAGCACTCGATGGTAACTGTGGTGGTGTATCCATATTTGTCAGAGAATATATCACCTTTAGAGAGATTACCAGAGACCTACAAATTGAACTTATCAAACTCCAAATCACCTGTCACTTTATTAACTGTTATAGGACCCCTTCTGTGACTCTAGAAGCCCATACCAGGTTCCTAAATGTCATGATGAATTCCTCATAAATAAGGCCTTCATCATTCTGGCAGATTTTAAATACCAGTCAATTGACTGGAGTACCTTCACCACCAACAAAGGCTATGCTCAGATGTTTTTAGGCCTAATAAATAAAAATTCAATGGACCAGATTGTTACTTACCCAATTACAGGCCAAAATCTTTACATGTTTCTTACAAATGTAGCATCATTGTGCACAGTCTCCTAGTAACTTCCAATCTGCTAAGTCATACTATGAACAAGTAATCTTTTCCCCAAAACTATCACTGAAACCAATTTATCTGTATTAGATGACTTCAAGTGCAGAAATTTCATCAAATAGTATATTTTAAAATTCACTTACTACATCACCCCAGACATTGCCTCAGCAGACAGATTTGAAAAGGAATATTATTTCCCTATAAATAAATGCATTGAATCAGCAGTCCCATCCAGATCCAAATATAATGGGAATGTAAAAGTAAACCATCCTTTTGGTTCACCAACATAAATTAAATCTACAATAAATGGATAAAAAATATATTACAGTATACAGCCTTAAGGGGGGCCCCCAAGTCAAGGAAAATATTTGGAAATTGACTAGTACTTTATGTGCACCAATCTCACTTTTTAATGGTATGTTTAATATAAATATATTAAAACAAATCCATTTAAAAAGACTATTAGATCTACTAAGGTAGCTTTTGAACTCAGGTAGGAATCTGAAGCCAATTGCAATAAATGCATTATTTTTTAGTTATGATAGAAAACTAAGAAATAACACTCAACAAAATGTTCATAGTAAGTGACAAAGGCTGCTTAGACCCTGCTGACATTGTCAATATCTTAGCAAATGAATTTAGTGCAAATTTCACTTCTTAGATGACTATCCAAAGCCCTACAATCATAGTAGCTCTCACACTCTCCCATCATTAGTAAAGAACATGGACTGACATGCTGTCCAAGACTAACAAAACTTTCTCCAAAGGACCAGATAACATAGCCTGCTGTTTGATAAATAGTAACTACCAAAAAGAACAAAAAAGACGGTGATAGTTCCAACTCAACTCGTTTTATTAGTGCTTTTGCCTACTATTATAAGTAAACTTCATCAGACATCTACCATTCATTTACACGAGTTTAAATAACATGTGTAGACATGACATCACAATACTTCCTGAAAATCTTAAGGTTGTACTCTAGAATAAAAAACATACCCATCTATAACATGGTATAAAAAAAATCTTATAATTTGTCAATGTATTTTATATTGTGTTATAGATGGTATTTTTTTGTTCTTTTTGGTAGTTGTTTTTTAATATTCATTGGTTTATGTTTGATAAATAGTACCAAACTTGCCTTAGTGGAACTTCTGCATAAGATATTTAACCTGAACCCAGCTACAGGCCTTGAACCTGGCTACAGGCTCATTGCCAGATGTGTGGCATTCAGCACTGGTGATGCTACATCACAAAAGTGGCCCTATTGCCAATCTTAAAAACTATGGAGCCATCAGTTTGACAAGTTTAATTTGTAAGGCCATGAAACGCATTATAACAGATGATTAATACTGACATCAAAAATCTTATCAGGCTAGATCCACAGCAGTTTTTTTAATAAGGTAAATCTTGTCTAATGAATCTGGTTAACTTGTTTGAGAAGGTAACATAAGCTGTTGGCAGTGGGCACAGTGTACACACAGCTTACCTTAATTTGAATAAGGGATTGGGCATCATCCCTCATTAAAGCATAATTAATAAATTAAAAGCATTACAAAGCAGATCCTTAAGTGGTAATATGGATAGCAAATCAACTAAATGATAGAAGTTATGAGATGCAGGTTGCAGGGGCAGTATACAAGAACAAGAAAGTGACTAGTGGTGAACCATACATCTCAGTGCTCGAACCACTTTTGTTCAGTATTTACTTCTCTGACCTATATACTCAAAACCAAGATGTATGGCTATGCAAGTATGTGGATGACTGCAAACTGGGAGCCATTGTCAAATCTACTTCTGACACAGAAACCCTCAAGCAGGAGCTTGCACTTATAAATGCCTGGTGTATTGAAAACGGGTTTAAATTAAATGCTACCTAATGTAACTTTATGACATTTGTCAGGTAAACCATTGCACCAGCACACTGCCTTGAGAATGCCCCACTTCAAAATGAAAATATAGTTAGACATCAGGAAATTGGGGCCTTTGGGCTGATAGCCTAGTACCTACCTATGAACCTATGAAACACGGGTTAATGATTCTCTCTCCTTTATCCACCACGTAGCAACACTTTTAATGAAATCCTTGTAAAATGGCAGAACTGGTCACAAGGGAATATCATCCAGATCAAAAGAGGTTATTGCCCCATTATATACACCACTGTTGTTGTCTTTCGGCTTTTTCCGGTTAGGGGTCGCCACAGTGGACTTCCGGTCTGCTAATGATTGGCAGTAGATTTTCACAAACACCGAGGTGCCAGCTTGACGTTCAACCTTCAATGAAGGCACGCCCATTTACTCATGTCTTTCGAATGCCCACCCAACCGCGGGAAGGACATGCAGACTCCACACAGAAGACACTCCCCGCACTCCAGCCGAGAATCGAATGGGAGAACCTCTTGCTATGAGGTAACAATGCTACCGCTGCACCATCGCGGCAGTCTCCATTAATTAGTCTAATTGTAGAATATACATAAAACAGGTGAAAAGACCCAAGAGATTCCCAGCAAAAAGGATCATAAACTTAAAAACTCCACATTGCCACAAAAGACAAAAAGTACAGTCTCTCTTTTCTGTGTTTTGTATGCTCTTCACAGCTGACATGTTTCTTGCCTTCCATGTAATTAGAGATGCAGTAGGACAAGATCTCATGTACCTCAATATACCAAACATTCCCACAAATACCAGAACAAGAGATCTAGCCCTGCTTCAGCAAATCAGTAAAATAAGGTAGATTCATTAATCAGCACCTTTCTCACCTATGCAATTGACTCCCCCGGCAGATAAAGCAGGACTTAGAAGAGTATTTACAAAATCATTAGGGGCATAAATAGCATAGCCCTCTATGAGTAGGACAGTACAGTCTAAGGTAGGAACTGTCAAGGCATAATCATAAGACTCAGCAGCCTTGAGCTTCCCATGATTCTTATGAAGAGGCTTCTTTTATTCTCTGTTTTGGGGTTATGATTTTGTTATTAAACATTTGTTTTTTTGAAAATCTTTATTGATCTTTAAAATCTGAAAATGTAAATGCACACATATGATTTATATAACGTAATTCACAGTTGTTACTCTAGGAAACTTGACTCTTTCCATTCTTCATTTAGACAATTTGTTTTATCTTTTGTCACAACCACTCACCTTGATATTACATCCTTACTAATTCAGTGCTATCAAAATATGTAGCACATCTTGTAGGTATCATTTTAGTATGGCATCTTCTTTCATAACAAAACTATCTATTACTTGAGCTCATATCTATGATTTATATGCTACATCGTATCTTAATAATTTTCCCTTGAAAGAAAGCTGAAAAAGGGAATGCATTTTACCAAATGAGATAAAAATAATTTCATCTCCATCATCTTTTCTCTTTTTTCACTTTATTTCAGCATACCTACTATCATACCAATTATTTTGATACATATGTCTTTATCATTTTACTTCTTCTCCTACTTTGCTAATAAAACAGATTATATTGTGATTTTTTATATCAGTACTTCTATCCAACATCTTGTAGCCATTCATTAGTGTACAAGCAAGTATACTTAAACTATTGACTTTAGACAATACAATAATATAACATACCACTCTCACCTGTGCTTCTTAATCCCTTATATATAATTTGCTCATCTCATAACCCTGATACCATCCTTCTTCAAATGTTCTCACCAATTGCTACAGTTATACTCCTATCAAAAGGGCATTCTGGGTACAACACTATATATTATTACAAGATAACTCATTTCATACACTAAGATCGTTTGAACATAATTACTGTGCTGACCCATTATGTTCCTGTCAATGTCAGCATGTAACCTAGTCCTCCCACTGGTCACCAGAAAGAGAACCAGGCCTGAAAGGCATTTATATCTAATTTATATTTCTGGAAGACTGTTAACATCAAAACAAGTGTACTCTTTCAGTATCACCTTACTTCTCTTCTTGACACTAAAGCAAATGAATTGCAATTGATGAAAATCTTCATCTAAATTTGCTTCAGTGTTACAACTTCTCTCAATAACTATCATGTGTGCTAAATTTGCTTCAATATTACAACTTCTCTCAATAACTATCACGTGTGACATATAACACCCAGTATCCTCCCGGGCAGAGTCACCAGACCTACTACTTCATTATCCATATCACAAATTCCCTTTCTGTTTGCATTAACCTATCATCAACATCTTATATCTTAATAGTATGCTTAAATTTATAATTCTCATTAATTCGATTAATTGCATACAATGCATCTATTTTTGTCATAGCTATCTTCATTAATATTAATACATGAGTATGAAAGGACCAAGAGTAACTCATGTTAATATTTGCAACTGTCCGAAAAATGTAAAGGTTGTCTTTATTTATAAAATAAACAATCGTATTCCTACTCGTATGTAAATCCAAAAGCAAGTAGACTTCTTAATTACTGTAGTTACTTCATTAATCACATTAATGAAGTACACCAGATGTAGCAGTTATGCAATTTCCTATTAATTTTAAGAAGTGTGGTGACTTTTTCTAACCCTTATGTTGTTTCAGTACAGAGTTGACAGTTTTATTCTTTGCTATGAATGAAAGCACTTAAATTTAAAACACACTTAATAAACAATGTGATCTACAGGGTCCCTATTAGATTACCAAAGTTGCAAAACTTTGAACATCATATGACTGAGACCATATGTTCAAAGTTTTGAAACTTTGAACTTTTTGAATGGAGATTGCCATATAGCACAGAATAGGAAATTTACCATTTTCCTGGAGCTGGTATATTTAATTAGCAAGGAGTGTGGGGTGTGCACGAAATGTAAAAAAAAAAGAAAATTGTTTTTATTTTTTTTTTTTTTCATTTTAATTTTGAAGTTTCAAAACTTCTATCATATGGTCTTGGCCATACAATGTTTGAAGTTTTGAAACTTTGGTAATCTGATAGGGACCTGATCTACATCATACTGGAATTACATATATCTTCAATATTGTTAACAAGTAGCATACAATGCCCAAACATGAATTTTATTAATATATGACCAATCATATTATTTTAAAACAGCAAAGGGCTATTTGCATTTCAGCAAATGAATAACCTCATTCATGTGTTCAAGTGTAAACCAATTGCAAGTATTTAACTGTGATTTTAACATTGATTTCTTAATAAGTCCTTTTCCATCATTAAATTATATAATATGAAGATGCTAACAGCCTTGATATCTCTTATTAATTAATATCAAAAATTTAATTACCTTCTTATTACTCTTACATTGTCCTTATGACAGATTAAGAATTAACATTCAAATAAAAATTTGCTAATAACTCAAACAGCACACTAATTAAAACAGAACTATCTATATTGTATAATATTAAAGTTACAAAACAAATAAACCTTTTGGTGTGAACTGAATTCAATCTAAAAAAAATAAAATATAATACACATAGGACATGTTTCCATGTTTATATTGTTCATATTTATTTAATGATCCCAATGCACACACAAAAAGTAAATATACCTCCAATTATCACCTTTGTTTTTTTCTGAATTAGACAGCTATCAAACTAACTTTTCAACAGTAAAAAACATTGTATTTATTTTTATATTTTGTGGGCTGTACTAAAATTTATTGGGTATTATGCTATTCTCCTGTCTTCCAAGCAGATGTGAAATAATATAAAAACTAGACTGAAATGCATAAGCAACGGATCGCTCCCTGTTAAATGCATTTCACTATAAATGTAGGGTTTCCTATGACAATCAATTCTGTTACTTCAGGAATGACTTCTTACTAGTGCATCTTACCATAAATAAGTCACACTTCTATAATAATCAATCTTCTAGAAAATCATAAAATAACTAACAGTTTATAGATACTTCTGTTCATAATCCTTTGCAGTCAAGTAAAGTCTCAAATCCTCTCAAGTTACCCTCCTCCTGCTGCATTACAAAAATAGCCTCTCTTTTCTGTTTGATTTCTATTGTGTCACCTATTCCTCTTCTACTTCCACCAAACTGACAGCATCAAATAAATTTGGAAAGCCTATGCAACCAGTTTCCATCACTTCATGAAATGACAACATGGACACTTCCTTTAATTTAATCATGGCTTCTCCGGCATTCATAAAGTCTGACACTCTGGCATCACAAAATATGCCTTTAGCACAGCATGAAAAATCAACTTATATTTTAGATTACTCCGCTTTCATTCCCAAACAGTATCCAAACATTAACTTATTACAGCCAAGGGATGCCTCTAGGTGTTTCTGCAATTACATCTTACTGACACCTCTAGCCATCAAATATTGCATGTTCATATTTGCAGTAATTATTCCAAAACCATGCTATATACAAAGTATTAAAATTTTTCTTCTTAATGCTTACACATTGGCAAGCACAACTTTATTGATATTTGACCTATGTCTACTGCAGGTAAAGAGATATTAGTAGTTGTTCATACAATGGGCTGGATTCAATAAAGCCTACACAGTGCATTAAAACCATATGTGGATCGCACCATAATGTGCACACAGTAGCACACTGTTTTGCATTCAGTAAGCAGCTCTGTATGTAGTTTAGAGGTGAGGAAACATGATAAACATTGTGGCATGATAATTACTGCATTAGAAGCTGAATTGTATACTAATCAACTAATCCAAGATGGAGGAACTATTCAACAAGCCATAAAGCAATCATGTAGACTTGGTGCAGGTTTTGCCTTTGAATTCCAAAACCTATTGGAATACAGCCACTGAAACTACTCTACAGAGAAACAATGTTAGAGTCTCCTGTCACTTTTATATATGTGTAATTGTAACAGGCCCAAATCTCTGCTGCTGCTAATATACCTAGGCCAAAAAGGAGAAGAGAGTTAAGACCCCATTTAACTGTTCATGGTCTGCATGAGGTGGACATTGTAGAATGCTACAGGGTGGATAGACACACTACATGAACTCTGCAACATTTGTTGTCCTCAACTGAGAGCAAGGGCAAACAGAGGGGAACCAATACCAGTGGAGACTAAAGAATATGTAGCACTTAGAATATTATCTACAGGAAGGAACCTTCCAGAGACCAACAGGGGATATGCTGGGGGTGTCACAGGCATCAACATCCAGGATCCTACATCAATTCCTGAAAGCTATGCTACAACATGCCAATGACTATTTATATTTTTCCCATACACCTGAGGACAGAGCTGCAACTATGCAGGACTTCTACTCTGTAGCACACTACCCTGAAGTCTTGGGTTCCATAGACTGTACACACATTGAAATCAAAGCTCCACCCAGGGAACAGGGAATTATGTACATAAACAGAAAGGGATTCCATTCCAGTAACTACCAGGTCATGTGTAACACTAATGGAACCTTGAATGTGTGTGCTGGCTACCCAGGTAATTATTACGATTCTCATATCTGGCACAACTCTCAACTCTATCACTTGTTTTCTAGGGGGGATATCCCACAGGGTCATTTACTGGGGGATGCTGATTATGCATTCGAGTTATGGATGATGACACCTATCAGTAATGTACAGCCGCACCCACTGTAGAACCCTATAATGAAGCACATGTTCAAACAAGAAATATCATAGAGCACATTTGGGCTGTTGAAGTCATGGTTATCGTGCCTGGATACATCTGGAAGAGCTCTACACTACAATTCCCATACTTATTTTGAAATTCTCACTGTCTATGCTATCCTTTACAATATTATTCTGAGAAAACAGCTTCAACAGGAACACCAAGGGTAAGAAGCACTCATCTCACCACCACTGGCAAGGTCACCACAGCCACATGCAGGTGAGGAGTCAGAGAGGGAAACCACCAACTGCTGCGAGTGTAGATATTCATAGGCATGTACAATATGCCCTTGCCCTTACAAAGAGGCAATGGATAGCTTGGAGACAGGCAAGTGGGACAGGTAGCCTGGGGAAGACCTAGATAAACCCTACACCTGAACCTGGGGCTGGTGAGGTGGCTATTTCATGGAGGGAGCTACCCTGTAGCAGTGAGCCTGAAAGTGAACCACAGATGCTGGTAGATACTGATGTTCCCATGGACAAGGTGACTGCAAGGGCAGAGTTGATTAGTAATACTAAGGCTGACAGTTAGGCACCACTTTCAGAAGAGACCAGGCTTCCAGTGGAAAGGGAGCTGGGAAGGGTCACAAAGGTAGAATTGAGACAGACTCAACAATTCAGACCCTACATTACGTGGCTTGTTGGATGTAGCTAAGGAGGCACTTGATTCTGAAGGAAAAGGGAGACTGTATACTGGAACAAAGGGTTACTGTACAGAGAGTGGACCCCTGATGGAAGGCTAGAGGGTGAAGTAATACAGCAGTTGGTAGTACCTAGAGCCTACCATCTGGCATGTCCAGACATAGCCCATGACATTCCCTTTGCAAGTCATATGGGCATAAAGCATGCCAAGAGATTTATTATGCTGAACTGTTTTTGGGCTAGGATTGCAAGGGATATAACAGGGTACTGAAGGACCTGTGAGTAGTGCCAAAAGGTAGGCAAGGCAGGAGATAAGGCCAAGGCTCCTTTGGTGCCTTTGCCTGTGATTGAGGAGCCATTTCATAGGGTAGCTATGGATATTGTGGTGTCTCTGAGTACCCCAAGTTCCACAGGGAAGGAGTATATCCTGGTTGCAGTAGATTATGCTACTAGATAACCTAAGCCAGTGGCGCTGTCCTCCATTGAAGCAGAGAAGGTTGCAAATGCTTTGTTAAAGAATTTCAGCAGGGTAGGTTTGCCGAGAGAAATACTAACTGACAGAAGTGCCAATTTCATGTCAGACCTCCTGGCTTGTCTGTGGAAGCGCTGTAAGGTGAACCACCTAAAGCCCACCCCTACCACCCCAAGACTAATGGTGTTATGCAGAGGTTGAACTCTACACAAAAAGACCATACTATAGGCATTTGCAGACCAGTTTATGAGACAGTGGGACAAATATTTGCCCCCTCGGCTGTTTACATACAGAGAGGTACCACAGGAATCCACAGGTTTTTCAGCCTTTGAGTTACTGTATGGGCATAGAGTGAGGGGGCCTTTAGATTTTATTTGTGATAAGTGGAAGAGTGAATGTGAATTCCACAAGGAGTCTGTTGTGGCATATGACCTAAACTTCAGCACAAGGCTTAAGGAGCTCATGGGCTTGACCCAGGAGAACCTAACACAAGCCCAACAACAAAAAAGGTCTAGTATGACAGGAATTCTTGAGCTTGAGAGTATGCTGTGGCACAGCAGGTTATGGTGCTCATTCCTGTCAGACACAATAAGCCGCAGGCAGCTTGGGAGGGACCCTTCAAAGTGATAAGGAAGTTCAGTGATGTTAATTATATTGTAAACCTGCTAGGCAGGAGGCAGGGGCAAAAACTGTACCATGTCACAATGATGAAGCCTTACCATGTTAGGGAGACCCTTGTGCTGAGTATTTGCAGTGGATGGCAGGCATTCCAAAAGCTTAAAGGGGCTTTGGGAGGATCCCCTGTGTTAGCCAATCCAGATTACAGCAAAGAATTTGTTGTGCAGGTGGATGCTTTGAACCATGGGGTGGGTGCTGTATTCAGCCAGGTTTTCTCAGAGGGAGAAGAGCACCCAGTTGTATATCTCAGTGATAGATTCCAACCTAGGGAGGAATGTTATATAGCTGTAGAAAAAGATTGTCTAGCCATAGTATTAGCACTGCAGAAACGTCATCCCTATCATTATGGAAGGAAATTCACGGTGGTTACAGAACACAATCTCTTAACAAAGCTACAGTACATAGAGTCAACCAACAGAATGCCAAGTTATTAAGGTGGAGCCTAGGGTTGCAAGTCAACAGTCTGTCAGATGCTAGGATCCACCATATCACACATACACTCTCATCTGTCAACAACATGTATTATTATGACTTAGTCATAATCCATGTTGGTGTGAATGAGTTGAGACGTACCTCTCTGGACTATATGAAGAGAGACATGACTGAGTTCTTAGATTATGTGTCTCAGGCAGGTATGTCCCTATCCTTAAGCAGTATTTTACCTTCACCTAGAATGATGCCTTACTACAAACAGAAAATTATTGACTTCAATAATTGGCTTAGTTTCTGGTGTCATTCTAAGGGGATTCAGTATCTGTCAGACTGGGATGACATGATCAACAGACCTCAACACTTTGCCAAAGATGGCCTACATCTGTCATTTGGGATTTTGGCTACTGGCTAAGGCTCTTGCCACCCCTATAGTGCCTTTATAGGCAGTGTCTCAAGGAAAAAATTCCCATTGTAAACACTCTATCTAAAAACAACCTCAAGGTTGTGCTGCTAAACACTAGGAGTCTTAACATGAAACTGCATTCACTGGAAGCAGCCCCCACCTTGGAAGATGCAGACAACTGTGCAGTCACAGAGACTTGGTTCAAGACTGTGGAGAACACCCCAGCCATACTAGGTTACACCTCTTTCCAAACATTCAGACCAAGAACTGAAGGCATGAAATCTAAAGGAGGCAGTGTATCAATATTCATTAAAGATAAATACACCTCCAGACTTGTTAAACAGCATGATTTCCTGGAGATACTTCAGGTGCAATTAACTGTTGGTAGGACACCTATACAAGTTATTGCCAGCTACAGGACCCCCTCTGTGAATCAGGCATCCACTCTGCCTATTTGGATCTACTTCAGTCTATCAAGATACATCCAAACCTCATGGTTTTGGGTGACTTTAACTACCTATCCCTTGCCTCGGTAAATTACTCATGCTCAAACTCACTTTTCCAAAGGTTCCTTGATATTGTTAACTCCAATGCCCTGGACCAGCTGGTTGACACTCCCACAAAGGGTGCCAACATCCTAGATCTGGTGCTTACCAATATGGGGGAACCACTCTAGCACCCCCATGGTGGGGTCTTCCCTAGTGAGATCTGACCACAAATCAGTCTCATTCGAAGTTATTATCACACCTGACCCTCCCCTTGCAGTGTTTAAACTGAAAGATTTCTCCAAAGCAGATTATAACCTCTTACAGGATGGTATAAATACCTTCACTGCATCTCCCCCCTCAGATGGAACTGGCAACTATGCCAAGTTCTAAACCAATGCTTTATACAAACACTTGTATAACTGCATTGACTCAGCCATACCTGATAGGACCAAAACAAGCTCCTCAAAGAAGAGAAAACCTGCCTGGTGGACAACTGCCATTAACAGGCTTTAGAATAAGCAAAGAAATTGCTGTCTATGAGTAAGAGGGAGTGAGCCCTAAATTGGAAATGCTCCCTCCTTAAGCAAGCAAATAAGACTTCTTGTGAAGTCCTCTAAAGCAAACTACAAACCCAAATTAGCTTCCTCAACTAAGGACAGCCATAAGGCATTCTTTAGTTACATCCATAACATAAAAGGAAAGGCACAGATTTGTGCAGAACTGGTAGTTAATGATACCACATATACACTGAGCCTGTGGGCATAGCTAACCTGTTTGCTGACAGGTTCTGTGAAAACGGCACTACCCTGTCCCCATCACACATACCTCACGACATCCCTACCACCTGTCCCCTACCTTGTATCTTTAAAGAGCAGGTTGGAAATGCCCTCTCTAAGGCCAAAAACACAGCATCTGTAGGACCTGATAACATCTCAGGCTGTGTCCTGCATGGGCTCCAATACGAATTAGTAACACCATTGGATACTCTTTCCAATCATAGTCTAAACACATGCTTCATCCCAGCTGAACGGAAAATGGTCACTGTTATCCCCTTGCACAAAGATGGTGCTTCCACTGACCCCAGGAACTATATATCTAATAGCCTGACTAGCCTTATCTGCAAGGCCATGGAGTGAATCATCATGGACCTTATCACAAAGACATAGGTAATCTCCAAATGCTTGACCCTACTCAGTTTGGATTTCTCAAAGGGAGATCATGCCTGTCAAATCTGGTTGGACTTCTTTGAGACAGTCAAAAGGGTCCTGGATGAAGGGGCAATCTGTGCATACAGCCTACCTAGACTTAGCCAAGGCTTTTGACACTTTCCCCCACTCAGGCATCATTGACAAATTCATCTAGCTAGGTATCAACCCTGATATCATTAGATGGGTCACTAACTGGCTCACTGATAGAACACAGATAGTCAAAATAGTGGAATCTTCCTCCAACAGCAGACCTGTAACCAGGGATCAGTCCTGGAACATCTACTGTTTGAAATCTATTTCTCCGAAGTACAAGCAAAAACTAAAGGTCTGTGGCTGACAAAGTTTGTTGATGACTGCAAACTGGGAGCGGTCATAGAATCTCTAAATGATGTCAACATCCTACAAGAGGGTCTTACACAAACAAATGATTGGTGCCAAAGTCATGACCTTAAACTCAATGCAAAAAATGTATTATCACCCCTTTTGGTAAGAGCAATATTCCTGCTAACTACCACATCAATAGCAACACCATAAGTATGCACTCAGTGGTGAGAGACCTGGGCACATACGTTGACAGCAACCTTACCTTTGATCACCATGTCTTCACAGTGGTAAGATGGACATTCTATATTGCTCATCTCATAAGTAAGGGCATTGCCTCCAGAAAAAAAAAGAAGTTATAACCTCCCTGTGCTCTTCCCTCATCAGACCAATAATTAAATACAATGCCCCTTTTGATATGTACCTTTCCAAGTACCTGCAGCAATTGGAGAGACCACAAAGGTTCCTCACATGGAAAATTTGTAAAATTCAATGTCTTCAGCACCTGTTCTATGTGGATCTTCTGAAATCACTGTCACTTTATTCTGTTTCATACAAATTACTCAGAGGTGATCCCTGTCTTGCATATAAGACAATATCTGGCCCTGCTTTATTGGAAATGCTGCATATCTGCATATAAGACAATCTCTGGCCCTGCTTTATTGGAAATGCTGCATATCTGCAATTCATATAATACATAGGTTACTTGCTCTAAAGACCTTAACCTAGTATGTAACATTAATAGAACCTGCTGGAGGGACAGATTTGTCTCCCAGAGGTTACCACACCTTTGAAACAGACTCCCAGTTCATGTCAAACAGAGTACCTCATTGGCCCTCTTCAAACACAATCTGGATGATTGGATGGGTAACTGTAAATTCACCCCGGGGGTTTCACTTGTGTCCCTCTTGCACAGGGGCAATAGGTGCTGATTGTGGAAATAAGGGTAGAACCTGGCTAGGCTTGTAAGGGCCCTAGGGCCATTAGCTTAGTAACTTTCTATGATCCTATAATCCTATGACATGACAGTGTAGTACAATAGTAGGGTCAGCAATGCCAATGCAGATGGGATCTCAAGACAGGGTATAGGTTAATGTATTCCCAGACAGGCCCATTTCTTTCAAACAACATTTTTCCTGGGTCACTTGAAAAACTAGCTTGAGTTTTCAAAGGAGGGAAGAGATGTGATGTTATGAGGTGGTGCTATCTGTGCCAGGGAAAGTAAGACAGTACATGTGTACATATGCCAGCATAGCTAGCTACAGTTTTTTTTTAAAGAATTTTATGTTATTTGACTATTACACTGATTTGTACAGATGTTTGAGTTAACTTACTTGTATTAAAAATGCATCAGCAGTAGGTCCTGCTGGACAGAAATAATTTATGCATGTATATTAGGTTGTGTTCTGGTAATTGATAAAATGTGTATATTTTATCAGAGAACCATGGGAGGGTGAAAAGTTTGAAATTGTGTTATAGCTTTCAGATGCTGCCACAGATTTTACCGAGCTCTGTGTGTGTATTGTACCAGAGTAAGGTGACCAGAGGTGATGTCATCCTCTAAACAGCATCTGGTTTCTTTGGAACTGTCACAGCAGCAAATAATCTCGCAGAAAAGATTTCTGACAGGATATATATCTCATACACATCCACACAGACAGAGCTACATCATCTGACTTTTGCTGCGGTAAGACACTTAACACACATCAGCTTGCCTTGCTTTAGTAAGTAGTCAGGGAACAGTAATTCTTTAGTTAGGGACATTTACTGAGAATAGTTTAGTATTGTTTTCTGCATCTTTGAGAAGCTATCCAACTGTATTATTTTTTATATCTCTGTGGTTGAAACTCTGTTGTTTATTGTATTCAATATTTTCCTGTTTTCTGTTTTATTATTTATCATTAAATATTTTAATACCTTTCATTGTGGCTGGTCCTTTAGAGAATACTTTTACATTTTGAGAGTACTTATGCTTGTTTTAGTGACATTGTGGCTGTTCTTGAAAGCCTTGCTGCTTTGGTCACACCCTACAATTTGTATTAGTATTAATTAATTTTATACAGTATAATTGGGTACCCTTTGTAAAAGCCTTAGGGTAGCTGACTGATGGTAGCATGATTACCTCAGAGTCTGGGCAGAAAGGGGCACAGCTAGTAAATCTGTGCCAGCTTTTCCCAGGTGTGTGTGTGTGTGTGTGTGTGTGTGTGTGTGTGTGTGTGTGTGTGTGTGTGTGTGTGTGTGTGTAACTCAAATATCCAAGTGCGTGTGTCAACTACTGAGAACAGGAACACAGAGCTCCAAAGTGGTCAGTGTGGAGTTTTGTGCGGGCCTGGAGAGAGAGAGAGAGAGAGAGAGAGAGAGAGAGAGAGTCTAGCCCCAGGTCTGGAGTATGCTCCCTGTATGCTCTTAAGGGAAATTGTGCTTGGTGCAAGAAGCTGCATCTGAAAATGCTGTGTGAATCCATCTTTGCTCTTAGTGACCATCTCTCACCAGAATCAGTGGTGAGGATTGAGTCTGCTTGATTTCTGGCCTAGAGTAGAGACCCGTCATATATGCAAAGGATCATTATCTGTCAAAAAGAAAGGATATTGCTGGTCTACTGGCATGGAGACAAGATATTTATCTGTCCTACCAGCAGCCCTGGTTTGGAAGGTGCCCAGATCTTTGAAAAGTTCATAGGATGCCATAGTCATAAATCAGATTACCTATCCCCAGGAAAAAGTGTAGGATTAACCACTGCTGCTGTGATCTCTGGTGGGGACTGGGGTTCATGTAGTGAGAAACTGAATAAAACAAGGTGGAGAGTGACAGGATGTCTATGGAATGTGCCAGCCATGCATGCTGATTTCATTGTACATCAATACTCCCTTGCTAGATGTCCTGTCTAGGTACTGCAGGAAGATTGCTCTCTGCACCCAGCCACCTAACCAGACCTACTGAGTTCTCCCACCCACTTGTATGAAATGAAAGATGTCAAATCATGCCCCACTAAGGAGACAGAAGGCCAATACAGCAATGGTATGTGTCTGGAATTCACAGTATGGATCCTTAGAGGACTCTAACAAGACATATGGAGAGCACGACAGTAAGCCATATAATTCTGGTGGCTTGGTGACTTTGTGAATTTATTATAAGTAGTCAAACCCACTATGATGACCCTAAAAAGCATCACATAAATGAAATCAATGATTAGAATGTCAGCTTTCATGAAAAAACAAAAACAAAAAGTATTTTACAAGAGGAAAATACCCTGCAACTGCATATCTAGTTATGTTAGCTATAAAATCGGTTAGTCTTGGGAGAGAGGGGGAGTTCTGTGACCTTGAATAAGTCCTGTGCATAGATGTAGCTAAAATGGTATTGACTATTTAAGCAATGACCGATGACGTGGTGTGGTATATTGAAGATTTACCCATGGTTGGTGTGGTTTAATCACAAGGGTGAAGCCCGAGTGATTAAACAAAGCCAACCGTGGGTAAATCTTCAGTATACCACAACCACGGAGTCGGTTATTGCTATTATACTATGACATTATTTAAGAAAGAAAATACTTACTTTTCTTAAATAATGTCTTTGTATAACGGCAGATTGCTATTCTTCCACCGGTTGTGGTATACGGATTTTGCTTTTTGATGTACTGCGCATGCGTATGGAACTTGCATTCCCACGCATACCCAGTACACCAAGGCTTTGAAATGGAAGCAACGGTGAAAAGAAAGTCACTTTTGCTATGTTTTCTCCCTTTTTTTTTTATTGTACAAAAAAAAAAGATTTGGGGGCAGTTTATACCAACAGAAAAAAGTCCGGATGACCGGACCTTTTTCCATTGGTATATTGTAGGATTTACAACGGGCATGCTGGTTGGGCTGGCCAATCAGCGTGCACGTTTTAGAATATTAATAGGGAGGAATTGTATAATTGCAGATATCTACTCTATTCCCATTCTGAACAAAGGTGTGTTAAATAAATCCACAAACCTTGATTAAGTGCGCAGTGGGAGAAGTATAAAAAAGGAAGGAGATTTACTGCAGAAAGTTATGTTGTACTAGGGATCAGTTTATTTTAAAGTAAGTAAGTTATGTATTAGGCTGTGTACCCTAATGCTTCTCCCCTGATACTGTATAAACTTTAACTCCAAAAGCCAATCTAATCAGCTTTTAGAATTCATGGATAAAATGCACTTAAAGGTCAGTCATGAGGTCAGAGATTTAGGAAGAAATGTTTGGGCAGTAATGGGTAGGAAACAGATTTAACATTTGCCAAGGGAAATCCTGTTGAAGAATTAGCCTTCCACTTAATTTCTCAGACTCTGCTGTTATGAAATCAAACCTCTCTGGAACTATATATTTAAAGGAATTTCTCATAGTTTGATTTCCTAGACTTCTTAAATCAAGAGTTCCATGTTTTATTATTATTTTTTTTTTCATGAAACACGTAGTAAACATTTTTTTCTTAATTGTTATTAACTTCTCTAAGAGTGTTGAAATACATAAAATGTAATTGCTGCCAGTTTACTACTGTCCAAATACTGTTATCAGTTCTTATCTGGCCTAAATTTCCCTGCACATGAGTAATATGATTTCTGTATATTTAGCTGCTTTAGCACGGTCTAGTGGTATATAGCTAAGGAAGAATGTCGAACCTTTACCTTTTTTGCTAGCCTTGTTCAAAAAGACAAGAAAAAAGCACTGGTGCTTACATGCACACACACACACACACACACACACACACACACACACACACACACACACACACACACACACAGATATATATACATATACATTAAAAGTGTACAGAAAATATTTCAGAAATAACTTTGAACATGTAGATAAATATTACTGTCCTTTTCTTAGTTGATATAGTAATATGTTTACCTTTAGCTTTAATGTCATTCACTCATAAAGAATTTTATTTTACATTTTTGTAAATCACTTAAGTCCATTGGACACAAGAACACTCAAATGGTATGCAAATAGAAGCTGAGGGAATACTGCTAAGGACTATGGAATATGGCTTGTTAGGTGCTGTTATAGAATCCACAAACTAATGTGTAGAGCATGGAGTATCACAAGAGTGTAATGAATTCACATAAAAAGTATAGGGATAGTTCTTTGAAGTGGTCCACGTATGGCATGATGTTTTGGCTGTGTATTCTTTTTGTGAGGAACCCCTCTGGACACCATATTTGTTGTATATGCTTAGTCATGTACATACCAAAGTTGACATTATACTCAATGATTGGCCTGATAAGGAGCAAGTACAAAGGAACAATGACCCCCTGGACCTAGATGCCATACCCCTGCTTATAGTTTATGCAGTGCAGAATGATTTATTTACTACTGTAGACACACAATGGTCAAAGGCCAGGATTACTTTTTACAGGTATTCCCAAGTCCCTGACCACTAGGTCTACACCTAGGGGGTGTATTATCGATATGGTAGTTTCTAGGAGTAAACGTCTTCCCAAAGGATACTATCAAGCATTTTTAGGATTGAGTTTTAGACCGTGGCTCTGACACCAGTTATTAGTCTGTGTCAGGCCTTTTTGGGAAGGTGTTTGTGACACTGGGGGATTCTATGCCTGCATCTAATGTTATTGGGTGTTCTTGACATGGATATCAAGACTCACCTCTCAAGCTTCACTTTTTTCCTCTCTTGGATGAACTTTTTGCTATGCATGTCTCAAAAACATAATAATAAGATGTTTATGATCAAAGACTTAGTTGTAATTCTCTATATAACATTCTAGACCACTACAGTTAAACTGCATCATCTTTAGGTGTAAGTGACTTCTGCAACTGAGTTCAGCAGATAACAAATAAACATTTTAAAACACACATAGCCTCAACAGCAAATCAACATGCAAAAAAAAAAATTGGCATCAACATCAAATTAGCATGCTGAAAACATAACCTATACAAAAAAAAAAAAACATTTTTAAAAATGCTTCCCAATTGTACATTAGAATTTCACTCATGAGGGAAGCATTAACTATATGAACTTAAATACTGGCCACTTTATGGGCCTCTTTATATGTAGTAAAAGGGCTATGTTCATACCTAGAAACAAATTTTAACTGTATCTCAGACTCTCAGTGCATAAGGCCTAAAACTCAGAATTACTCAGCCCAAAATACTTTATTACTTTTTTATTCACTTTCTGCTGTTACTATGTTAACATAAAATACCTGTCTAATATACTGATGTGATATGTATACATTTCATTCAAGCACTGTGTGTGTGTGTGTGTGTGTGTGTGTGTGTGTGTGTGTGTGTGTGTGTGTGTGTGTGTGTGCGCGCGTGTATGCGCGCTCGCATGTATACACAGAGTTTTGAGGTATAACTTGATTTGTTGATGCTTCCTAAAGCTGCAAGCTGTTTGTCTCATTTGTTGTGATTTTTAATTTGTGCTAGCATGCTTTTCTGTCCTGAGTGATTGATGTAGCACACAGTGGGTTTTTAAAATAAAAACTATACATCCATAAAAATAGTGAAAGGGATATATTCTGAAGTAATGAAATGGGAGCCTGTACAGATACAAAGGATAAAAATGGATATTTTTTTAATGCCTTTTAAACATTTAGTCTTATCTGCAGCATCCCAGACTTGTTATAGTAAGAGCATTTGAGATCACATTGGGTGCTAGATTTAAGTTTTATGAGACCTGAAGTACTGTAGGGATTGTAAAGTATTAGGGAACTTAATTAGAAACAGCTAGAAGTAGAGTATCACTTCCATTATAGACCATTTTTTTATTCATTTTAATGCTCCAAGGGATCTTAGGTTAGCCAGATCAATGAGGTTTTTCTCTACTCCTTTTATATGAGCAAACACGTTTGAAAGAGATATTATGAAGATTTATCCTTTGCTTTGCAACACTTTATCTCAAGAGTACAATAGTATCAGACTGTATTAGAGCAATACGTAAGTATATAGATATATCAATAAATGTATATAATGTGTGCATATGTATTTTCAAGAGTACAACTGTGTACACATACAGTTATGTGTTAAATATAAACAAATGTATTTTGTAACAAAAACCTGTAGTTATGCAATGGGAAGATTTGTACTGTTGTCACTATAGTGCTAACCAGATATTTGAAGGTGCTTTAGAATCAAAATTAAAAATCAGTAATTGAAAAGAAATTTCTACAAATTTCAGAAAGGATTTCAAGAGGTAGGCATATATTCCCCCATAAGAAGAATTATTTCTGTAACTGCCAGGCTCTACATAAACGTGAAATACTTATGTTACGCTAATGAAGAAGGGTCCTTAACATTTTCTAATGATAGTTTATAGCAGACAACCTTGCTTTATTAAATGTTTATTGAGTAGTGTTTCATTAACAAATCTGTGTTCAATGATTCAGATGCATCACATATAAAACAGCATGTCAAAAGTCTTAGCGTAATGATGTTTTGATATCTTTGAACTGGTTTTCGGCATTGACCATGTCAGATACATAATGTTTAGAAAACAGTGCAGACGTTTGTTATAAGGCGAAGTTTTTTTAGTCATACAGGACCCTTCAGAAATAATTCTAAGCAGATAGTGACTGCCGTTTGCATTTGCCATAGCAGTTTGTTCAGCACATTAATGCAAATCAGTAGGTGTATTTAGTATAGCTACCTTGGCTGGTAACAATACCAATTACATTGTAATTTTGCAGTCTGCACAAACACATGATGGCTTTTATTTTTCTCCAGATTTATGTTTAATTACTTTTAATGTAATCAGCAAGCAGCAAATATTTAATAACACAAAAAACATATGCAACAATGTTAGAACTATACAGTGGGAACAGTTAACTTTTTATTTAGTTGAACTAACGAAAACGTTGAAGACATTTTCCACTTTTCACTATTTATATTTTTCCTAGTCCATTTTACTTATGTGAATAACTAAAGTAAGTTACTCAGCTCTGTCTCTTACGCATATATATCCCTCTTTTTTTCAGGCTTTACTGCTAAAAGTGAAGTTGTCAGTCTTGCAGTTTCTGCCAGGCATTGATGCTTTCATGTGTCTTCACTGAAACTCATTCAAATCTGTTTTCAGGCTAGGACTTCAGCTAACCTTTGCAGGCCTCATTTATTTATCATTCCCATTACATTTAAATTACAATGTCTTATTACCGATGATTAGCACATTCATTACAGTGATATAGTTTAAATGGAGAAATTAACCTTTACTTGTATAAAGAAGGTGTTACTTTGGATTTGGTTCTGTATAGTAACAATGGGTATGCTGATGCCAGGTTTAGTGACTGCATATTCATACCACCACATATAACAGCAAAAAAGTCAGATAAAGCCTAAGCTACAACATTTTACAAGAGCTTGCACCTCTGTATTGAGGTGCTGTCTCTGCACCCCCTGATCTCTAAATACACTAGCTCCAAGGTTTCACCAGATCAGGAAAAAAGTTATTGCATTTTCTCAGTTAGTACAACCTCAAAAGTAGTATATGTAGGAAACAGGTCTGTGTGATGTTCATATTAGAGTATAGGAAAAAAAGTGTATAGCATCAGTGTAGCAGGTGGTAGTGATCTGGTCCATGGTAGCCTCTTTGTCACATACTTCACATTGGTGAGAACAATTGGATTCCGTAATGTCATAGTTTTCATTCATGAGCTACATTCAAATAAGATGATAGGAATCACCTGTAAGAAAACTATAGAAAACTGTAAAGTTCTGTTAGTGGATGTGATTTAGAAAATGAATCCCAAATCAAATGAGATTTTCCACATTTTAACCAAATGTTAAAAATACGTATCTGTATAGAGATCCTCAGGAATGATGCAACACCAATATTTCTTTTCAGATGTGGTTAGTTTTATTTGTAGTAACCATAACTACATGGGGGTACTTCAATTTAAAATATTACTAACTATGCTTTAGTTTACCAGATCATCTACAACTAAATGGTTACAATTTAAACAGCACAGTGACAATAAATTGGGACTACTGGATAAACCAATACTATAGGAAAAATTTGTGCAGTATAGCATATCCAGAAAAAGACAAAAGTCTAAATTTCAGATGCACATCACCTTGAGACACAATGATAAAAATGTATTATACCACAATAAAATAACAATTTAGTGTATTACTGTGATATTTATATTTCAATGCAAAACAAAAGAAATGCACGTCTCTGCCGCCATACTAATGTCACAAATTGTCACTCTTTCTTGGAGTTGCTTGCACTGTGACGGGACATTTTTCATTTGCTAAGTGAAAGCATGTGTCAGATTTCAAAAGGTTCAGAGTAGTGTGCATTCTCCACATCTGTAATAAAGGACAGGTATGAGGGCCTCAAGCCCCACATGGAATTAACTCCATTTTAACTATTTTTAATAAGACAGCATACCTTTCAACTATCCATATTTTCACAGAATGTCCAGATTTTTGTCTAAAATTTTTGGTCCGTTCCTCATAAAACTGTAGTTTTCTAGCAAATCACTGGCACATAATTGAGGATTCAAGTCAGAATATAATGACAGACATTTGAATTCCAGGCTTTTTACGCTTCAAAAAACTCATGCTAATTCATAAACTGTTATTCTATCAACTTTCTAAGCTTGTAAGAGGATATTTTAAAATTGTCCCTATTTTTAGCCCCCCCATTGCTTATGACTTTGTTCAGATTTATTGCTGTAACAGGTTGAGAGGTATGTAAGACAGTCATCCTTTCATGGGGTTCAGGGATAGTTTCCAGAATACTCGCCCAAGCATGCATGTGGTTCCAGGCTGTCCCAGAAGCACCTGAAACCTCTACCTGTCTGTGGAACTCAGTACCCTAAGCAATTTGGTTTCCTACCAGGTACCCCCCCAATGCCTAATCCCACTATAGGTGGAACTGATGCTTTGCTGATACTTCTCAGTGGGTTTCTCCAGTAATTCACCTTCGTAGACTAGCCTACCTTGACAATACACAATGCTGAAAAAATTTGGTGCAGTTAGCATGCTGAATTTATTTGGAAATGGGCTTAGGGCTCTGTCAGTCCATATTAGCATACTCTAAATGGGGTCAGGTGGAGTGCCAGCTTTTGGACACAGGTGTGAAGTAGCTGTTAGCACAGCAAGTTATTCTGTGCACAAGTACTTTTAGAATATAGCCCTATATCTGAAATATTTCAGGTGATTGTTTGGAATCTTTCACTGTTGCAAAGCAATCTGTTCTGCTTGTTCTGGTTTTCCCGGCAAGCAGGCAGGCAAACTATACCCTCCTAGGTGATAAATGCATTCAGAGCCCCACTCCCAGCTGGAAGTGGTAGTAATACCAAAGCTTACTCTAAAGCCCTGTACAATCACTTGCATAAGTGCATGGACTCAGCTGTATCAGAAAAAAAAAAACAAAGCCAGAATGCCAAGTAAAATTAAGCCGCCATGGTGGACATCCAGCATCAACAAACTTTACAATAAATGCAAAAAGTTGCTGTCCACGAAAACAAAGGCAATACCCCAACAATGGAAAAGTACCTCCTCATCCTCAACAGGCAAATAAGACAACTTGTGACATCTTCTAAGGGCCTCTTTGAAAAAAAACTTAGATAGTACAGCCAAGGATAACCATAAGGCCTTTTGCAGCTATGTATATAGCCGAAAAGGTAGGACCCAAGCATATGCAAAACTAGTGACCAATGGTATTACATACACTAACCCCACAGGGATAGCAAACCTGCTAGCAGACAGGTTTGGCAAAAATTTACCCCCTATCCCCTCCAAATCTATCACAGACCTTGCCCCAACCCCATATCCATGCTATATATCTGAAGAACAGGCCATCAAAGCCTTGTCCAAGGCAAAAAAATGCAGCATCTATGGGACCAGACATCCTCCCAGGCTGTCTTCTAAACAGGCTAAAACATGGACTAGCATCACCATTAAGTACCCTTTTCAGTCATAGTCTAACCACGGGCTTTGTTCCTAAAGAATGGAGAACAACAACAGTTATTCCCCTCCACAAAGGTGGCTTAGCAACAGACCCAGGGAATTGCAGACTCATAAGCCTGACTATTCTCATCTGTAAGGCTGTGGAACGTATCATTATGGACCTCATGAATAAAGACATAGGCGACTTCCAAACTCTGGATCCTACCCAATTCAGCTTCATCAAGGGTAGCACCTGCCTGTTAAATCTTGTGGATTTTTTCAAAAATGTAACCAGGGCCATTGATGAGGGCAAATCTGTGCACACAGCATACCTCAACTTAGCAAAGGCTTTCAACACAATCCCACACTTGGGCATTACAAATAAACTTAGCAAACTAAATGTAAATCCCTTCATTGTAAGAATTTCATATCAAAGCTAAGGGGTTGGGGCTGACCAAGTTTGCAGACGACTGCAAACTGGGTACAATTATTGAATCCCCAAATGATGTCAGCATACTCCAAGAGGGTCTTATGCTGACCAGTGACTGGTTTCTTAGTCACAGTCTCAAACTGAATGCATAGAAATGCATAATCATTCCCTTAACAATGCCCCTTCACACTATCATATCAACAACAATACGCTAAGTACCCACAAAGTGGTAAAGGACTTGGGTTCACAAGGTGACTGAGATCTTAACTTCAATCACCATGTGTCTACCGTAGTAAGGAAGGCTTTCTACTTCGTACACTTGATTAGTAAAGGCATCACCTTGAGGGCAATACAGATTATAACCCCTCTATCCACAGCACTAATCCAGCCCATAATTGAGTATAGCGCCCCTTTCGGCATGCACCATACAAAGCACCTGCAGCAATTGGAGAGACCTCAGAGGTTTCTAACAAAGAAAATCTGGGGATTCCAGCACATGCCATACAAAGACTGACTAATTCCCTGTCACATTACTCTGTATCATATAGACTTCTTAGTGAAGACTTATGCCTGGCTTACAGAACAATCTCAGACCTAAACCTAATGAACTTGCTGCACATCCATAAATCAAATAGGACTAAGACCACTCATTCCAGGGACCTAAATATGGCCTGCGACTTAAAATGGACATGCTGGATAGATAGGTTTATCTCCCAGTGACTGCAGCATCTTTGGAATGGGCTATCTATTCATGTGAAACAGAGCACCTCTATGACACTGTTTAAAAGGAACCTGGATAAGTGGAGGGAGCACATAGTGCTCACAAACCTCCTGGACATGGACAGTCATTACTAAATACAATCTTGGGTATTGACTAACATTTCTATGGCATTACATTCAGATGAAAGGATGTTAGGCTTGAAATGTCTTCCTAGTAATCTCCTGTGATTCTATGATCCTCTTTATTGCACTAGACATTATTATAAAGAAATAAGAAGCATTTCAGCAGTGCTAATAAACTACATTCCCTCTAACTTTAATTTTTGTATGGATGGATTATTGCTGAATATTAACACTCCCATAGACAAAATCAGGCAAAGGCTGTATTTCATGCATCAGTATGTGCTATTGCCATCTTATTTCTACTCAATAAAAATAACATCTGGAATTACTAGCCTCCTTAATCATTGCACCCCTATTTCAATGACATGAAGGGGAAGAGTAATGCTTATACTAGTGAAAAAGATGCTGCACCTGCAAAGCTGTTCATATAAATCTATATTTACCCCACATGGCAAGCACAATATTAGAAACTATATGTTCTTTATTTCAGGACAACCCCTTCTTCAGAAATCATTTATGTCCTCTTCTAATATATATCTCAGGTCTTTATCACCATTTCAGTCCTCTAATTAGGTATGTACCAGAGTAAGAAAAATCAGAAGAATGGCTTACTAAGGATGAAAGATATATGCAAGAAATATCATATGACTGCATCTAAGTTAAAGCTTGATGAAAAAATTGCATTTGTTACATAAGGTTACAAGAGTACCAAACCAGCTGTAACAAGGTATACTTATTAATTTGCTAATTCATATGATGGGAAAATCCAGATGGCCTTTTCAGCATTGACCCAAGAGGACAAAAAAGGAAAAACAAGCAACAAAAAACTATTGCAAGCAAAATAAATAACCAATGCCAAGTAATATACAGAGAAACAAATCTCCAAGATTAGAAATAATACAAAGCCAAGAAAAGCCAAGTGACATTTAGAGTACAACAGTAAAGCAAAGAACAAACAACTTACTCAAATTAAGCTGCAAACTCAAGTGGGCTTGGCAGAGACATAAGAGCAATAGACTCGTCTTTAAGATGAAGATGCTGTGATCAGGAATGCTTATAACATGGGAAGAAGAAAATTTGAAATAGTCGACCTTGTGGAAGAAAACATTTTTTGTTTTGCATTTCTTGGTTCCTGTAATATCTAAACCAGTTAATCTCTTGGACACAGAAATAGGCCTGAGTATCTGTGTATATTCCTTTGTAATTAGTTTCTGTAACATTTCAGTAAATGTGTCCTCAAACAGGAGTTCCAAGTTAAGTTTCATGAGCAACAACAAAAAAAAGAAAATAATGAGTACGCCATCCACGTGTCCGATTACACACACCACATTAAAAAAGCAATGCCAAAAAGGCCACCAGAGTAAAGTAACCGAATAAGCACCATCTTCCAACAAATTTCTTCAGACTGAATAAAACAGGTAATGAACAGATCTGGGTGGCTTCATGGCACAGATTGTTGAAGACCTTGGTGCACCCTTGGCAATACGTGTTTGACATGCTGGCCAGCCTCAGCCTCTCCACAGGCTGCGTGCCCATAGAATGGCACACAGCAACAGTTATTCCTCTCCACAAAGGAGGGGCCACAACTGACCCTGGTAACTATCGCCCCATAAGCCTGACGAGCCTGGTCTGCAAGGCTATGGAGCGCATCATCATGGAACTCATTAACAAAGACATTGGGAACCTCCAAACACTTGACCCAACCCAGTTTGGCTTTGTTAAGGGCAGATCATGCCTACTAAACCTGATTGACTTCTTTGGGACAGTCACCAAGGCCATAGATGAGGGAAAGATGGTTCACACAGCCTACCTTGACCTCGTCAAGGCTTTCGACACCATTTCCCACTCAGGTATTACAGAAAAGCTCACCAGCCTGAACATAAACCCCTGTGTCACGAGATGGGTTGCCAACTGGCTTACAGACAGATTTCACACGGTAAGAATAGCGGGTTCCAGGTCCGACTCTAAACCAGTCACAAGTGGTGTCCCGCAAGGCTTGGTCCTGGGACACCTACTGTTTAGCATATACTTCTCAGAAGTACAGGCAAACACAAGAGGACTATGGCTAACCAAGTTCACCGATGACTGCAAACTGGGAGCCATAATTGACTGTCCAGCTGACACGGACATCCTCCAAAAGGACCTTACTGAGATGGACACCTGGTGTCAAAGTCATGGCCTGAAGCTAAATGCCAAAAAATGCATAATCATCCTGTTTGGGAAAACAAATTACCCATGAATTACCACATAGGTGGCAGCCCCCTCAATACAGAAGAGATAATAAGAGATATGGGGACCCAGGTAGATAGTAATCTCTCCGTTGACAATCATATTGCCAACGTAGCTAGGAAATCCTTCTATGTGGCCCATCTAATTGCTAAAAGGTTCGCATCTAGAAATAAAGAGGTTATAGTGCCCCTCTACTCATCACTCATTAGACCCGTCATAGAGTACAATGCCCCATTTGGGATGTACCTCACAAGACACTTCCAACAGCTGGAAAGACCACAAAGGTACCTCACCAAGAGGATTACTGGTCTCAAGCATATGTTCTATGCAGCCTAACTGAAAAAACTCCGGCTGTACTCAGTGGCATATCGCTTACTCAGAGGTGATCTCTACCTGACTTACAAAGCCATGTCCAACTCAGAATTGATGGACATGCTCCACCTAAAGAAATCCAAGTCACTGCGAGCCACACACTCTAGTGAGCTAAACCTCACCACAACAATAAAGAGAACATGCTGGAGGGAATAGATTCCTATCACAGGGACTCACAAAAGCCGACACACTCTGGCTAGGCTTATAAATGTCCTCGGGCAGATAGCCTAGTACCTACCTATGAACCTGTGAACCTATTAGCGGCACAGGAGCTGGCAGGGCTTGGGTGGAGGATAGGAGTGAATGGACAATGTTAGCCCACCATGGGGGAGGTTTTCAGCTTAGGCTCACTGCAATATGCAGTGATAAAAGTCTGGAAAGCTCTATGCTGCATGAATGGTAAGTTTCTTAGTCACAAGATTGCATATGCCTAGAACTGTGTATGCCCCTCACAAAGACAGAGATTGCAAACATTATAAGGCTGCTGCAGGTGGTGGGAGTTAAGGCACACTCCCCAGCTGCAGTATGATGTTGCGCTAGTGTCATCAAGTAGAGCTGGTGAAGAGGGCAGGAGCTAGTGGCAGCTGATGGTCAGCTGTAGGGAGGTTAAAAACTGCTAATATGTATATTTAAATTCTGTGACTGCTACCTAAAAGTGTTGAATCTATTAATCAAAGACAATGCTAAGACCAATTGTTAATTTGCTACCACAGAAACTTAAAACTCTCACTAAAAAGGCTTATTAACTCCTAAAATGTTAAGCTAGATACAGTGATGAGTTTTAGAGCTGTAATGGTCTCCTCTTCAAAGCACTCATAAAATTCAGGTGGTTGTTCAGCCTAACAGGTAGATAACTATTCAAAATTGTCTGCAAATGGCACTCGTTATGAATAATCACTGAAAACGTTTAGAATATCTCCACAAATGTGAAGCTCAATAAAATCTATTTCATAAAATAAAAGCATTTTAAAAATTCAAACAAGTTTAAAAAATGACAGCATAGAGCATTACTCATTTTTTTTTTTGTATTAAACATGTTTGAACCAGTGTGGTCAGTCTTCTTTTAGTAAATCATACCTGGAAGACATTGCAAGTACTAGACCCTACTACATACACCATACATTTGAGAAACACCTGAAATAGCCTGGGCTACCATAAGTCCAATTTCTGTGTAAACAAAAGACGGAGGCTCATTTTGAAATGAACCTACATTGCTTGCAACTATTACATGCATAAGTGCCTCTCCTCTTCTACTGCTACACTTTATTTGCTCTCCAATAATTTTAAGACTAAAATTATTTTTGTATATAAAGGCAGGCGACTCAGCAGCAATTTTACTGATTTCAGCTTGTTCAAGCAGAATACACAACTCATTAACTATTTCTTGAATTGCCAGCACATCTAAACTATAAATGAACACAATTTCCAGGTGTCTGTTAAAGGATGTAATGTTATTTTTATAAAATCCTTGCTCTTGACTTAAAATAAAAAGTTGTTTTTGTCAGCTATACCCGTATGGACAAACTTCTGTAATTTCTGTATGAGGTTACTGGTATATATCTAATGGAAAAGTTAAGGAGGCAGAAAGGTTACAGGCTGAAGATCAATGCGAAAAAATGCAAAGTGTTGCAAGAAGACCTTAGAGACTCAGGTGTGAATTATCTTGGAAGAGTATAACTGAAGGAAACAGAGCAGGAAATATATTGTGGGGGTATTGATCATACCTGTATTGGTTCCCCAAGAAGTGAGAGGGTTCTGACAACAGTAAACAGAATGTTGAGCTGTATCCTCAGGGGGATAAATTCCAAATGGAAAAATTTCACTGGGTGTTGGTCAAACCATACCTTCAGTCCTGTGTTCAGTCCTAGAGGGCTTAAAAGGACAAATACATTTGGCTGTTGTATTAAATTCAGAGGAAAGCTGCCAGAAAGATCTTTGGCATGGAGTGGAAGGAATATAACAAAAAGATTGAACTACAGCTTTTTTCAGTTGTAACCAGAAGAGCTGGGGAGATGAAATTGCTGCACACAATCATATCCAGGGGATATGAATATGTCATTTTAAATAAGAGTCAGATGGTAAGGAATGGGCACAGACAGCAAATTATAGAGACTAACTACTCCCTGGATCGCTGAATGTATTTTGAGGTTTTTCGACCCATTAAACAGACTACAAGAATGTGTGGCTGAGAGGGAATCAATAGTGGTAGAGTAGTCTTCATTCCCCACATAAGACAGGTAGAAAAGGTGTAAGGAGAAAGTAAAGATATGTGGGAGGTAGAATATTAAGGCGCTTAAAAAGGCAGACTAGGTAGGTTTTTGACTCCTTCTGCTAGTAACCAAATGTAACACAATGTAATGTGTCTCTCACAATCTCAGAATTACTTTAAAGATACAGAGGAGCTTATATAAATATCTACTGATTAGATCCACAGTTAGCAAGAATAAAAAGGGGGAGCAGTCCCTTATGATGCCTACAACAACTGGAAAAGTGTCGCTAAACAATGGCTTAACTGAGATGAGCCAACTGCAGCAAATAAAATGTCAAACCACAGGATATGAAGTTTCTTCCAAAGACCTGTAAATTACTCCACAAAGTTCAATTAGAGTTCTGTTGGAAAAGTCCCACGTGTGTTTTCTCTAGCATACATATCCATGAGTGCACTTGTTTTTATATTACATTTTTAAACCAACATTGATCTTAAGACAGGTAACACCCATTAATCACCGACATTGTATATTTTTTCTAAATTACATTATTTTTAACTTTTCTCATTCATTTTACTGTTACACATTAAATCTACTTCAGGATTTCAGAGGAGCAAAAGCAGAGAAATTGATTCTGGATAGGATGTCAGTCTTTTGCAAAACAACAAACAAACACACACACACACACACACACACACACACACACACACACACACACACACACACACACACACACATGCACAGTCCCAAAAATACATGCACATTCAATTATACATGATAAATATACATCTGTGAAATGTGGAGGCTTTGCTGCAGTTCATCTATGCAATGACTTTGGAGTATGGGATGAAACCTTGACACCACCCCCCAAAAAAAAAAAACAGCACAGAAACAGGGAGAATATGCACACACTATACAAAATTTCATAGGTTCATAGGTGTGTACAAGGCTAATGGCCCTGGAGCCTTTACAAACATAGCCTATAGGATTCCCCGGGCATCGTGCCACCCGACCTTAGTTCTTAGTGCCTCTGTTGAGTAGAGCCACTGGAGTGACCCTGGGGTGAATTTTCTATTTCCCATCCACTCATCAAGATTCCTCTTGAAGAGGGCCAGTGAGGTGCTCTGCTTGACATGTATGGGAAGTCTATCCCATAGTATGGGCAGTCTCTGGGTTATGAATCTGTCCCTCCAGCATTTTATGTTGATTGTGGGAATGAGGTTGAGGTCTCTGGAGCGTGTGGTGCGGATGGATTGGGAATTCTTTATATGTAGCATTTCTAACAGAGCTGGGTCAGACATGGCTTTGTAAGTCAAGCAGAGATCGCCTCTAAATAGGCGATATGAGACAGAGAATAGTTGGAGTTTTTTTAGTCTGTTCATATAGGACAAATGTTTAAGGCCTAGGATCCTCTTTGTGAGATACTTTTGTGGCCTCTCCAGAAATTTCAGGTGTCTAGTGAAGTACATGCGAAATGGGGCATTGTACTCAATGATTGGCCTAATGAGGGAAGAGTAGATGGAGACAATGACCTCTTTCTTCCTGGATGCAAAACCCTTAGCAATGAGATGTGCCACATAGAAGGACTTTCTGACCACAGTGGCAATGTGGTGGCCAAAAGAGAGATTGCTGTCAACCTGTGTTCCTAGATCTCCTATAATGCCATCTGTGTTCAGTGGACTACCATCAATGTGGTAATTCAAGGGAATTGGGTTTTCCCAAGGAGGATGATGACACATTTTTTGGAATTGAGTTTAAGGCCATGGTTCTGACACCAGTCGTCTATCTCATTGAAGCCTTTCTGTAGGATGTCAAAATCACTTGGGAAGTTAATAAAAGCTCCCAACTTGCAATCATCTCTGAACTTTGTCAGCCAGAGTCCCTTCGTGTTGGCCTGGACTTCACAGAAGTAGATAAAAAGCAGGAGAGGACCAAGGACCAAACCCTGTGGGACTCCACTCTTGACTGGTCAACAGCATGACTTGGAGTCAGCTACTTTCACACTGTGGGTTCTATCTGTGAGCCAGTTTGCGACCCACCTAGTGATATAGGGGTTGATGCCTAGCTTAGTGAGTTTCTCAATGATTCTTTAGTGGGGAAATATATCAAAGGCCTTGGCCAGATCAAGGTAGGCTGTATGAGCGACCTTGCCTTCATCCACAGCTCTGGTGACTGACTCAATGAAGTCAACCAAGTTGAGCAGGCATGATCTACTCTTCACAAAACTAAACTGCGTAGGATCTAAAGTTTAAAGATTCCCTATATCCTTGCTTATTAGGTCCATGATGATGTATTCCATAGCTTTGCATATCAGACTTGTCAGGCTACTGGGGCAATAGTTCCCAGGGTCTGTAGTCACTCCTCCCTTGTGGACAGGGATGACTGTAGCACTGTGCCATTAAGTAGGGACAAAGCCCGAGGTGAGGCTGTGATTGAACAGGTCACACAGGTGTTGTGCCAGTTCACTCTGTAGTGCATGTAGAACACAGCCGGGGATATTGTCAGGTCCCATAGAAGCTGTATTCTTGGCCTTGGACAGCGCTATTTTAACATGTGCAGAAGTAATACTGGGTGCCTATCTGTTGGCTCGGTATATGAGGTACCATTGTGCAGTAGCTCAAAGCAAATCTGGGTATTGCCATGGAGATGCTTTACATAACTGTAGAAGGCCTTTTTGTTGTCTTTACTATCTGCTGCAATTCTGTTTTCATAGATAGCTTTAGAGGATTTCATGAGGGAGCTCAACCTTTTGTTGCGGCTGATAAGGGAGTTTTTCAAGTCTTGGGACTTCAACTTATTCTGCATCAGTTTCCTCATTCTGTTGTAGTTTGTTTATGGCAGGGGAACACCAGATTGGCTTCCTATTTTTTTTGAGGAGAGTGTCTTCGTTCTATTGGGTATGATGGGATCCATGCATTTGTGTACGTGTTCGTACAGTGCATTTGTGTAGGATTTGGCGGTCATGCAACTATTCTCCATTTGCATCTGTGCCGTGAAGTTAGCCACCTCTGTTTTTAGGAGCCCAAAGTTAGCTTTGGAGAAGTTTTTTATGGTGGTTACCTTTGGAGGTGGTGTGGATTTCCAAGGTGATTAGTTTGTGGTCAGATCTAACCAGTGCTGAGTTGACTATTAGTGTAGAGCAATAGTCACCTATGTTAGTAATGACCAGGTCAATGATGTTGCTACTTCTAGTGGGGGTAAGAACGAGCTGGTCCAGGGCATTGGAATTAATGAATTCCAGAAAGTGTTGGGCAAGTGTATTGGTACATGAGTAGTTTTCCCAATTAATGGTGGGGTAGTTGAAGTTGCCCCTTATGAGAGTGTTAGGTTGGACATTAATATTCTCTAGGGTGCTTAGGAACATGGAGTGTGAGTCTTGGACATGGTTAGGGACCTATAGCAGGCTACAACCTGAATCGCTGTCTTACCCAATGTTAGCTGCACCTGAAGTATCTCAGATGCATTATGTTGGGCTACCAGTCTGCAGGTGTATGCATCCTTTATGAATATGGAAGCACCACCACCTTTGGAGCTTCGGTCCAAGTTCTGGGGCCGAAAGGTGTGGAATGAGTTATAGCCTGGTAGTGCAGGGGTGCTTTTTGCTGCCTTGAACCAGGTCTCTGTTACAGCCCAAATGTCTATGTTCTCCATTTTAAGGAGTGCTTCAAGCGAGTGCTTTTTGAGATTTAGACTTCTAGCATTAAGCAACATGACCCTCAGATTACATTTGTTTGTAGCTGTTACGATGGTAATTTGGTCTTTGTAACACCATCTAAAAAAGGCACTATAGGGTCGGCAAGAGCCTTAACCAGCTTCCAGAAGCCCAGGGGTGACAGATGCAAGCCATCTCTGGCAAAGCATCGAGGTCTGTCAGTCGTGTTATCCCAGGCAGTCAGATACTGGATCCCCTTAGAATGATACCAGAAACTTAGCCAATTGTTGAAATCAATTATTTTCTGCTTGTACTGTGGTATCATTCTGGGTGATGGTAGGATGCTGCTCAGGGCTAGGATCATACCCACCTGGGCTACATAATCCAAGAGCTGCTCCATGTCTCTTTTCATGTAGTCCAGGGAGGTACATCTTAAGTAATTCACACCCACATGTACAATGACAGAGTCATATTTGTACCTGTTGTTGAGGGACCTGAGTGTGTGCATTATGTCGTGGATCCTGGCGCCTAACAGGCAGCTGACTGTTACTTTCTCCTTATTCAACCTAGTGAGTGGGACATCAGTGTGCCTCACTATCGAGTCACCTATGACTAGTATGTTGGGCATGCTGTTTTGTCATAGGGGCTTTGGTTGAGTGGCACACTGTTTAGGAGAGCTATGTGTCTCGTGATTAGTGTTGTGTTGTGGTTGAGTGCGTTTCTGCTTTGGAGGTCTCTGCTGTTTGAGTAGATTTTTATTGAGAACCTCCATGAAGGTGGGTGTGTGGTTTGTGTTTTTATGTGAAAGCAGTGCTAGTGTGTGTTCTGGAGAGCTATGTGTTCCATGCGGTGTGGTCCAAGTGTTGACCTTTTCCTCTTGACCAGCTATTTCGGTCTTGGCTGGTGAGTGCGTGGCTTCCAATTTGGATATATGTGTGTCTCTCGCAAGTCTGAGTGTTGGGAGGTAAGAGGAGAGGGTTATATGTCAGATAAGAACCAAACTGGACAATCTAATGTTGTGAGGTAGAAACACTACTGACTTCTCTATGTATTTCACTTGACTTTAGACAGTCAATATTTTTAAATGCAATTTCTTGTACGGCAACTCTGTATATTAGGGTCACAAACAAATGAGGGTTGGCGTAATGGTAACGGTGTTTACCTCACATAGACAAGGTTTGATTCTTACCTTTAGGTTGGGAAATTTGCTTAAGTTTAAAATGGCCCACAAGGGCAGATAGCCTAGTTCCAACCAATGACAAAACATTTGTGCTTTCCAATCTGAATGATTCCACACAAGAAGGTTTCTTATGGTTAGGCAGTAAAATACATATAAATATCTCCTGTAGGTCTGAGCAGAGCTTATGTACTTAATTATATCCTTCATTTCTTGAAATTACTTTTGTTTTTATTATTTTATTCAGTTTCCTTGATGCTTGTCTTTCTTTCATCACTTTTGTTCATAGTGGTCAGAACTATAACTTTTACATTTAATTTTATTTTGGGGTATACAAGAGATGTCAAAACAAAACAAAGATTATGACATGTTTTTTGATGTTTTAGTTTCAGTTTTTGCAAAGCTCGCACACATAACCATAAGTTTAAATTTATGATATATTTTGAGTCTTAGAGAAATCCTTTTGTGCTGAAAGTTACATTCAGATCTCAGGAGTGCTGATACATTGTTCAAACTGTTTAATGTAATATGCAAAAGAAATTAGTAACAGTTGCTGGTACTTTAACATGTACTCAGGACTATTGTCAGACAAAGAATGTCTATTGCCTCATGACTTTTTAAGTGATCAAAGACTGTGTGCTCTCATAACAAATTTATGATTCTAAATAAAATCTTGGCCATGACTAGTATGCACTCAATTCTTCTGGTAATACAAATAACAAGTATTAACAATACAGTGGAAGCGTCATAAAAAATTCAGGAGAATGATTCAGAAAACTGAAATATAAAAAGTTAAATGAAATCTTCAAAATGTAGTTGAGTTATAGGTTTCCTAAGCAAAACTGACATGTGTCAATAGCTTTCAAATGTTTTGAGTCAGTCAAATTCATACTGAAAGTTGTGTTAGTTTTCCAAAAAGTACAAGTAATTTGATTTGACTGGTGCATAAATTATAACAGAGAGATTTTGGTTTCAAAAATACGAGGCTTGTACAGAATCTGTACTTACAAAAACATGAAACTGTGAGTTCAGGACAGTGACTAATGGTTCTCTTAAGTGTATGCATTTAATAAATGCAGTCAATAAAACTTTTCATGTGGATTGTACTCCTCTATAGAAAACGCTCAGTCAGAAATATCGTTATAAATACTGAAGTGAAAGATTTCCAAATTTCTGTATGAAGTAACCTAACCAAAAGTAAATTGTGTACTTACTATATAAAAATCTTTATTTTAGTTTTAGTTTAAAATGAAGACTTCAACTAGACTGTAGTATAAAGATATACAACTAAAAAATCTAATATTGATTCCTCTTATAGCTGGATTGCAGTGAAAGCAGATAGCCTCTACGATCTTATCCTTGCTACACCGTACTTCCCTATTGGTGATGGTAACATTCCCTGGGGGTGGGGTGCACTCAGTTATTCGGGGCTATATCACTTTGTGGAAACATTATCTAGTGAACACCTCTTACCTCTTCGTCGAACAACTATTCAGCGGACAAACTAATCATCGAACTGACTTTTCAGTGAAGACTTTACTAGGGCAAAATGATAGTTGCCCACCATCTGGAATTTGCCCTTTTCCCCACTGTAGTGCGATCTCGGAGTTGGTATATTTAGTTGGAGGAGTGTGAGGGGTGCATAGCCCCCCACCTGCATAGGTGTTAAGTTTTTTGTTTTTGTTTTTTACAATCACTAGGGTGGACTGCCGTCAGTTTACCCTAGGAAAGTTTTTGCTGAAAAGCTAGTCTGACAATTAGTTTGTTCACTGAATAGTTGTTCAATGAAGAGGCGTTCACTAAATAGTGATTCGACAAACTGATATAGACCACAATTATTCAATAGCTAACAAAGAAAGTATTGAATGGCCAGGAGTCCTGCTATGCTAAGAGCTGGTAATGATATTCCATGACATGCTATGCTATTGCCTATTCTTTGCATGTGTGAACTTGCCTAAGGACTTGGTGGGCCCACCAAGTTGAGTCAATATTGTCTGTAGTTGCAGTTCCACCTGTATGGCAGACCTGGACCTGCCTGCTGTATAATGTCTACTATACCGGTGGAACCGCTTGGACTTAAGAACATGATGCACACCGGCTCCAAATGTAGGTCAGATAACAGAATACAGGGGTAACAGGCTTCATGGTCATCATCCCTGAATTCTGCCTATCCATAGCAGGGAAGAAGCATAACGAAATAGAAATGTCTTGTCCCCCCTATATTTCTGCATCATGGAAATGTCGAAAATATGATCCTAAGGGAGAGTTCAATTTCTGGTTAACACTTGATCTGTCTTCCTTGTATGTTTAACATTAAGAGGTCTGACAGTTTGTGTGATATATGTTTTTAAAGACAATCTATAACATAATCGCAGAATTGTGCTAGCAAATAAATCGTATTGGCACACTAATTTCATTATAATAGCAAAACAATTACTCTGAGTTGTAGTGTTTGTAACTTTTTTGTACAGATCACGTCACAGTTTTAAAAGAGTACAGATTATGCTGTTTTGTTATTGTACTTGTTGTCACTTGTTTGGAATAGATGATGATTCTACATAACGTTGCTTCTAATTATGTCCTCTTCAAAATAAACCAGGAATGAGGGGAAATAAGTGGGACCAAAATGACCAAGTCTTTCTGTCTTTATTTCTTTCTTTCTGTCTTTCTTTCTTTCTTTCTTTCTTTCTTTCTTTTTCATTCTTTCTTTCTTTCTTTCTTTCAATCCAACTGTAGCAGTTGAAGGTTTTAAGTATAATGCTGCTTACATTACTGCCCATCTTCTGCAAGGCAGAATAAAAATAAAATACCCAAACCATTTGTTAGTTAGCTATTTCTTTATTAACATTTTCACAGTGGTGATTGCCTTAATAATACTGATGCTTTCTTCAGTTGCTTAGCCAGCTTCTGAGATATACATTTTTTTTACAAATCAGCTTTTAATCCTGAGGCATGATAGACTATAGCAGTGTGATTTGTCCATATCCGAATCCTAACTGCTTGTGGGTAAGTCATGCAGAATAAGCACTTCTGGGTATAGGGACTGCAGACATTAAGATGTACATTTTCGGGAGACTGTTTTCTTAATATTTTGCCACACATGTTTCTATCATTTGATTGCTCCACTGATGTTAGAGGCAAAGGATAAACAACAGCTTGCTTGCAGATATGTGTGATTATGAAGTGGCATTCCTCAAACTTCATCTACAAAATGAACTATCAATCATGCTAGGATCTGGCAGATTAGAACAGAGGATCAAGGCTATGAGCCGCTACCAAGCTCCATCCTGTAGTTCAGAGTTTAATTACATGAGATTACCAGCTATACCAGCTACGTGGCTTTGATCAAGTCATTTGACCAGGTGTTTCTCCCTGATCATCCCTAAAATATGCTTTCTGTATAGTGGGTTTACCCAGTTAAGAACTAAAACTTAAAAATAAATAAATAAGTACAAATCTACTTGCAAATAGTTAAATTATCATCTATAAAATATTAACATTAAAACCGGTAAGAAATAATGTTTAGTGCAGTCAGTTCTTTTCAAACTGGTCCTTTTTTTAAACTGATTTTGCTGGCTTGTGCAGGGCCATTCTGTTAATGTACTTCCTGAAGTCGTTTTTAAAACAAGGTCATATCTTGAAATGCCTATCCCAAAGCAAGTTCAAGTGTGTCCTAAGAACCTAAGAACCTAGGGTGTTGGCATATATGTAACTTGATTAGGGTTAGAGTCACAGCCCCACCATTACAGAAGTCAATTGACAATGAGAGAGGGTGGGGGATGAGCAGGTTCTATCCCTTTACTTGTCATCAGGGAAGGAGGGTGTGCCCATTGCTTGGATGGATGCATGTGCTCTCATGAGTCTCCCTGATTGAGAGTTGGGATAATTGCCTAAGATGCCTAACAATAGGGAGTGGGTTTGTTTGCTGAGAACACCTTCAATGAAGTTGGGGGGAGCACCTAGCACAGGCTGCCCATTGCACATATGCCTGTTTGAGCCCAATCTATGTGTGTATAGGATTGTAGGCAGGAAAAATTATTAAATCTCTCTTGATGGCTACCCAAGTAATGTCCTGTATTGACTTTTCATCACCCTAGTAATTGGAAAATTAATGGGCCACTTGTCCCAATGAGGATTGATGCCCATGTGTTGGTCACCTCCACTCTTCCAAACAAACTGGGTCCATGTTTGAAGGACTTTGTGTATGCATTTTCAGAGGATGTTCTGTGACAGGCAAATTATTCAGAGGTGATATCAATACATGGTGTTCTTGGCTATGGCGTAATCTGCACACAGTGAAAGGGATTATTGCTAGGTTTAAGGTTAAAGGTAGAGTTATTGTAATTGATATGCATGTCCTCCTGTTACAGTGTGTGATGTACATTGTGCAATGCCAGAGACTTCCAAGTAAAAATTGCACAAGGACTTGAGTAGCAATCACTTGGCCATCAAGGGGCAGCAGTCTGCTTAAGAACTCTCCTAGGCATCTCACCCTTAATTCAAGCTCCAGCAAGCCTCCAGTATAGTAAGTATATTTGGAGGAGATTGGGGCAGCCTCTGACAGCCATATAGTGGAGTGCAGTATTGCCACTTCAAGTTCCATACAGTCAAAAAACAAAAAATTAATTGACTGTTCTGTGCATTTTTAGAATGGAGTCAAAGCAGTCCTAAAGGATACTACCACACATACCTTGCTGAGAAAAGGAAACAGGTAGAGCTGATAACAGTAGTACAAAGTGAAGATCTGATAACAGTACTATACAGTTGATACAAAGGAGTGTTACTATAAGGCAATGTGGTATGCATTTTGAACAACACAGGAGTCAGGCTTGTGCCCTTTGATACCTTGTAACACATGGGAAGGTTTGAAGAATATAAGCTTGACACAACCTGTTGGTAGTGTCCAAAAGGTGAGAGGCCTGTCAGTGTATGCATTTTGAGGTTCCGCAATGCACTTCTATTTCATTTATCCTTTGACTAGGTTAGTCTTACTAAGCTAGTAGCTTCTTTTTGGAGGAGATCCACAGTAGCATTTATACTACTAGGAAAAACTTGGCCAGGGTATATGGGAACTTCCCCCACTCTTTTCGATAAGTGCCATGGGATCTCTTACATGCACCTGAGCTATCACCAATTCGAAGTGTTAAAAGGACAGTTCTACAAATATGCACATGTAAGTGCTGATGATAGCATTATGTATGAATCATTTAAGAACCTTAAATGTGACTTTAAATGTAGAGGCTACCATGATGTGGAGGTGAAGGCTGCCTGTGATGAGGTCCTCCAAAACAGGAGGAAGGTTGCTAAACCTTACTTCTCTGAGAGAGTAGTGATCAGTAAGAGAAAGATCACTGATGCAAGAGGCTCTGACGTAAGAATGTGCATGACTTATTCTATGGATTTTCAAACTATCTGCAATATTATTAGGAAAAATTGGCAACTACTTGCATCTGATGATAGTCAGTACTTGGTAATGCTCCTAGGTTTTGCTATAAGAGCAATAGGTCATTAAAACAGTTGCTGTGTTATAAATCCACTAATAAGAAGGTCTCTGTCTCTGATAAATGTGCTATATTTCCATGCAGAAACTGCAGCATGTGGAAATATATTTATACCAGTGATTCTTATGTACATCCAGTGAGTAAGAAGAGTTGTCTTTCATTTTTATGCAAATTGCAGACGTCAAAATCGAATATATTTGTCATTCTGTGTGAAATGTGAATCCTATTATGTAGGAAAGACAAACAGATGTTTCAAAGAATTACAGAATATTTAAATGACATCAGGAAGAATGATGTTCGTAATGCACTGTATAAACATGTTCTAGAAAATGACACGTCATAATTTTAAATTTTTAGTTTTGGAATTACTTAGACCTAGAAACAGAAAAGGTGATCTAAGGAATAAAACAGGATGTAAAGAGATGAAATGGATTCTAGAATTACATGCAAATGGTAGGAAGGAACTTAACGTAACTGTCTCTTTAAGACCAGTTCTTAGGTCACGTGATTTGATGTGATAACTGTGTTTAAAAGATAGTTTGCTTGTAACAGTTTTTAGATCTGATGAAGCACCTGTTTAGAAATCATGAAAGTGCTTTTCTGTGTTTTAACCCTGCTTTTATGGTTTTTATTTTCTTTTTTTTAATAAAATCCATGATTTTATACAGCAACTGCTATGGCTGACTGGTTGGATTTACTTCTGCTTTAACCTTTTTGTATTTAACCAGTCTTAATTCAAGCTTACAATGTTTTTCTACATTTTGCTTTCTTCTAGTATATTGTATAATGGAACATGGCAGAGAAACGAATTACTTGAACTGGACTACAACCCGGGTGAACCTAATAACACTGGATTACAGAATCGCTTTGGATATATATTTCAGGTTGCAGTTAATCCACTTCTTTCAACTGACTGCAATGAGGTTGACTGTGACAGTGTTACAGAAGCACCAGGAAATGACTGTGCTGTTTTCATGTCACTTTTTAGGGTCATGGAAAATAATCTCTACAGCTTTAAATGGCTGCAGTGGCAAAGACTTAACTTGGAGGCATGTGTCTTTTATAAAGTGATTTCCAGAGGCTTAAGAGTACTAAGGATGCCTACTTATGGAAACACCTATCCACAACTCTTGCGTAAATGACAATCACTCAACCTAGAATGCAGCTTTTAGTACATTCAACTGCTGATTGATTTTTTTTTCATCCTATTGAGGAATCTTTCATGGAGGAGATTGTAAAGGTAAGGGAGAAACTTGAATCTTGTCTCTCTTCAGAAACTTAAGTATAAAATTGATGCTATGTTTACTGATTTAATTGCACATGAGAAACGTTTGCAATCGGTTAAATGTAAAAAATTACCAGCAGATCAGGCAGATTTTCATGAGGGGAGAATATTCTGTTGGCCAATAGTCAAAGTGAGCAACCAAGTGTTCCCGCATAAAACAAAAAATGTTAAAACTGATGGACTGACTGTGCCTCAAACAACCTTTGTTAGAACTTAGTTTCTGTAAACACTATCTGTAACGAGTCTTCTGGGCCAGCTCCTATTATTATTGGTCAACCCACTGACTGTGGCACTAGTGGACGGGAAGGTAATATGTGACCATCTACGTATACTAATAATGCTTTAACAAGCAATTCAGAAGGCACAGGTCCTGGTTCTGCTAGGAACTCACATACTGAGCTGTAGAGCTCTAATGCAGCTTTTTCTGCTGCACCTTTTTTACATCTACAAATGCCAGAACTTCTAATAGACAAAAAGAAGGCTGTGGGAGGAAGTGCTACAGGAAGAAAATGGCAGGATATAAAAAGACCACAGATAACAGGGCTCGAGCTGGGTCCGGATGTTTAGAGAAAGGTGCCCCGGACCTAGTTGCTGATATTTCTTCCTTTGAATTGACTAATGAACAACTGAGTGTCCTTAACAATGGCTTGTCCTTTGTACCTGCAAGAGACTCTGTTTTATGTGATGTACTCACAGACTTTAAGCTTTTTGTAAGGAATATTGCTTTAAGATTAATAGGTTCATAGGTATGTACTAGGCTAATAGCCATGGGGCCTAGCCCATAGGATTACCCTGGCATTGTGCCATCCGACCTTAGTTTCCACTGCCTCTGTTGAGTAGAGCCACTGAAGTGATCCCCTGGGTGAATTTTCTGTTTCCCATCCATTTATCAAGATTTCTCTTGAAGAGGGCTAGTGAGGTGCTCTGTTTGACATATATGGGAAGGCTATTCCATAGCATGGACAGTCTCTGGGTTATGAACCTGTCCCTCCAGCACATTCTGTTGATTGTGGTAATGAGGTTGAGGTCTCTGGAGCGTGTGGTGTGGAGGGATTGGGATTTCTTTAGATGTAGCATTTCTAACAGAGCTGGGTCAGAAATGGTTTTATAAGTCAAGCAGCGATTGCCTCTAAAGTAGGTGATATGAGACAGGGGATAGTTGGAGTTTTTTAGTCTGTCCACATAGGACAAGTGTTTAAGGCCTGGGATCCTCTTTGTGAGGTACTTTTGTGCACTCTCCAGTTGTTGCAGGTGTCTAGTGAAGTACATACCAAATGGGGCATTGTACTTGATGATTGGCCTAATGAGGGAAGAGTACAGGGAGACAATGACCTCTTTCTTCTTGGATGCAAAACCCTTAGTAATGAGATGAGCCACATAGAAGGACATTCTGACCACAGCGGCAGTGTGGTGGTCAAAAGAGAGGTTGCTGTGAATCTGTGTTCCCAGATCTCTTATAATGCCTTCTGTGTTCAGTGGACTACCATTGATGTGGTAGTTCATGGGAACTGAGTTTTTCCCAAAGGGAGTGACGACACATTTTTTGGCATGGAGCTTAAGTCCACGGTTCTGTTTCCAGTTGTTGGTCTCAGTGAGGCCTTTCTGTAGGGTTTCAACATCACTTGGGGAGTTAATAATGGCTCCCAACTTTCAATCATCAGTGAACTTTGTCAGCCAGAGTCCCTTTGTGTTGGACTGGACTTCTGAGAAGTAGATACCAAACAGGAGGGGACCCAGGACAGACTCCTGTGGGACTCCACTCATAACTATTCAGCAGTCTGACTTGGAGTCAGATACTTTCACACTGTGGGTTCTATCTGTGAGCCAGTTTGCAACCCACCTAGTGATGTAGTGGTTGATACCTTGCTTAGTTAGTTTTTCTATGATTCCTGAGTGCTGAATGGAATCAAAGGCCCTGACCAGATCAAAGTAAGCTGTATGAACCACCTCGCCTTCATCCACAGCTCTGGTGACTGACTCAAAGAAGTTGACCAAGTTGAGCAGGCATGATCTACCCTTCACAAAACCAAACTGTGTGGGATCCAGAGTTTAGAAATTCCCTATATCTTTGTCTATTATGTCCATTATGATGTGTTCCATAGCTTTGCATATCAGACTTGTCAGTCTACTGGGGCGATAGTTCCCAGGGCCTGTAGTCTCTCCTCCTTTGTGGAGAGGGATGACTATAGCAATGTGCCTTTAGGTAGGGACAAAGCCTGAGGTGAGGCTGTGATTGAACAGGGCTTACAGGTGAGGTGCCAGTTCACTCTGTAGTTCATGTAGAACACAGCCAGGGATATTGCCAGGTCCCATAGAAGCTGTATTCTTGGCCTTGGACAGTGCTGTTTTAACCTGTGCAAAAGTAATACTGGGTGCCTGGAAATCTACTGGTATTGTGATTGGTCCTTTGGGAGGAGGGAGGGGAAAATTTGGCACTGAATCTGTCAGCCAGTATATTGCCAATATCTGTTGGCTCTGTACAAGAGATAGCATTGTGTAGTAGCTCAGAGCAAATCTGGGTATTGCCATGGAAGTTATTTACGTAATTATAGAAGGCATTGTGGTTGTCTTTACTATCTGCTGCAATTCTGTTTTCATAGCTAGCTTTAGAGGATTTGATGAGTTATCTCAACTTTTTGTTGAGGCTGATAAGGGTGTTTTTCCAGACTTGGAACTTCACCTTATTCCACATCAATTTCCTCCTTCTGTTGTAGTTTGCTTATAGCAGAGGACCACCAGATTGGCTTCCTTTTTTGGGGGGAGAGTGCCTTGGTTGTGTTGGATATGGCAAGATCCATGCATTTGTGTATGTGTTAGTACAGTGCATTGGTATATGATTCGGCGGTCATGCAACTATTCTCCATTTGCATGGGTGCCATGAATTTAGCCACCTCTGTTCTTAGGAGCCCAAAGTTAGCTTTGGAGAAGTTTTTCATGGTGGCTACCTTTGCGGGGGGGGAGGGGGGGTGTGGATTTCCAAGTTGACTAGTTTGTGGTAGGATCGAACCATGGAGGAGTTGACTACTGCCCTAGCGAAACGGTCACCTATGTTAGTAATGACCAGGTCAAGGATGTTGCTACCTCCAGTGGGGGTAAGGACGAGCATGTCTGGGGCATTGGAATTAATGAATTCCAGGAAACGTTGAGCAAGTGTATTGGTACATGAGTAGTTTTCCCAGTTAATGGAGGGGTAATTGAATTCATCCAGTACGAGTATGTTAGGTTGGATCCTAATATTCTCCAAGGTGCTTAGAAACATGGAGTGAGTGTCTTGGGACATGGTTGGGGACCTATAACAGGCAATGAACTGAATCACTGTCTTACCAAATGTTAGCTGCACCTGAAGTATCTCTGATGCATTATGTTCTGCTACCAGTCTGGAGGTGTATGCATCCTTTATGAATATGGAAACATTGCCAGCTTTTGAGCTTCAGTCCAAGTTCTTGGGCCAAAAGGTGTGGAATGAGTTATAGCCTGGTAGTGCAGGGGTGCTTTCTGCTGCCTTGAACCAGGTCTCTGTTACAGCACAAATGTCAATGTTCTTCATTTTAAGTAGTGCTTCTAGTGAGTGCATTTTGAGATTTAGATTTCTAGCATTGAGCAGCATGACCCTCAGATTGCATTTATTTGTAGCTGTTACGGTGGTAATTTGGTCTTTGGAACACTGCCTAAAAAAGGCATTATATGGGTGGCAAGAGCCTTGGCCAGTATCCGGAAGCCCAGGGGTGACAGATGCAGGTAATCTCTGGCAAAGCATCGAGGTCTGTCAGTTATGTCATCCCAGGCAGACAAATACTGGATTCCCTTAGAATGAAACCAGAAACTTAGCCAATTGTTGAAATCAATCATTTTCTGCTTGTACTGTGGTATCATTCTGGGTGATGGTAGGATGCTGTTCAGGGCTAGGGTCGTACCCACCTGGGCTACATAATCTGAGAGGTCTTCCATCTCTCTTTTCATGTAGTCCAGGGAGGTGCATCTCAGGTCATTCACACCCACATGTACAATGACAGAGTCATATTTGTACCTGTTGTTGAGGGACCTGAGTGCATGCATTATATGGTGGATCCTGGCACCTGACAGGCAGCTGACTGTTACTTTCTCCTTATTTAACCTAGTGAGTGGGACATCGGTGTGCCTCACTATCGAGTCACCTATGACTAGTGTGCTTGGCATTCTGATTTGTCTTAGGGGCTTTGGTTGAGTGGCCCACTGTTTAGGAGAGTTATGTGTCTTGTGATTAGTGTTATGTTGTGGTGGTTGAGTGCATTTCTGCCTTGGAGATCTCTGCTGTTTAGGTAGATTTTTATTGAGATCCTCCTCGAAGGTGGCTATGCAGTTTGTGTTTTTATGTGAAGGCAGTTCTGGTGAGTGTTCTTGAGGGCTATGTGTTCCATGTGATGTGATGCAAGCGTTGACCTTCTCCTCTTGATCAGCTATTCTGGTCTTGGCTGGAGATTGTGTGGCTTCCAGTGTGGATATATAAGTGCATCTCTCACAAGTCTGAGTGTTGGGAAGTAAGAAGAGAGGGTTGTCGGTGTACATGCGGCAGTTGCTACATTGCCTCAGGATGACCAAGTTCACCAGATTAAGAGGAGAAAGCACAGGGAACTGACCTTTAGACATGCCTGGAGGGGTGGGGGCATTAATAATAAGTACTGGAGCTGTTTCTTTGTAGAATGTTTAGTGCTGGTCGCAATTTTGTTTGGGACAGTAATTGCTATAAGAAGTCTGGTATGGTAAAGTGCTAGACTAATAAGTTAGTAAAAGTGCTGGAGAGGAGAGAATTAGCAGATCTAAGGGAAAATTTGAAGAGCAGACTTTGGCACCTCTCAGAAGCTTATAAACAGTCCTGGATACAGCAAATCTGTATTTGGACTAGGCTAGTTACAGGAAATGCAGGAAACAAACACAACACGGGCTTTTAAACCAGAAATTTAAAAGAGTTGGAAAAACTGCCCAAACGGACAATAAACTACAAATTCTGGGGCAGAAACCACTCCTCTTGTGGTAGATAGGCTAACTAGTGCTTATCACTCCCACTGATAAGCTAGAAGGCTTTCCTCCAACACAGAAAGGCTTGAGGGGCTCAGAAGCTTACATACCACATAGGCGGTAGCTCACTAAACACTGAAAGTGTGATAAGAGACCTCGGGACACAGGTGGGCAGTAGTCTCTCCTTTGATAACCACATCACCACAGTACTCAGGAAATCCTTCTATGTGGCACACCTCATCACAAAAGGATTATGCTCTAGAAAAATGGAGGTCATTGTTCCTCTCTACTCACCCCTAATCAGACCCATTATAGAGTACAATGCCCCATTTGGCATGTATCTCACAAGACACTTACAACAATTGGAAAGGCCACAGAAATACCTCACTAAGAGGATTACCAGCCTCAAACAGATGCCATGCACAGACCGTCGCAAAAAACTCCAGCTCTGCTCTGTCTCATATCTCTGCCTAACATACAAAGCTATGTCAAACCCAGAGCTGTTTGACATGCTACACTTAAAGAAACCCCAATCTCTCTGAACCACACACTCCAGGGACCTAAACCTTGTCATCACAATAAACAAAATATGCTGGAGGGATAGATTCCTGTCCAAGAGACTTCCCATACTCTGGAGCAAACTACCCATTCATGTGAAGCAAAGCTCCTCATTGGGCCTCTAAGAAAAATCTTGATGACTGGATGGGAAATAGAAAATTCACCCCGGGGATCACTTCTGCAGCACTGCTTGACAGGGGCACAGGAAAATAATTTTCTTGGATGGCAAAAGCCATGGAACCTTTTTGGCTAGGCTTGTATAGGCCCCAGGGCAGATAGCCTAGTACCTACCTATGAAACTATGAACCTATGGACCTATACAGTCCTGGATACAGCAAATCTGCATCTGGACTAGACTAGTTACAGGAAAGGTGGCAAAAGCACAAATGCGGGCTTTTAAACTAGAAAGTTGAAGGAGATGGAAAAAATTGCCCAAACGGCCAATAAACTACAATTTCTGGGCCAGAAACTGCTCCTCGTATAGTAGATAAGCTACCTAGTGCTTACCACTCCCACTGACAAGCTAGAAGGCTTCCCTCCAACACAGAGATGCTTGGGGGGCTCAGAAGCTTACAAACAGTCTTGGATACAGTAAATCTGTATCCGGACTAGACTAGTTATAGGAAAGGTGAGAAACAAGTGCAAATGCTGGCTTTTAAGCCAGAAAGTTGAATGAGATGGAAACATGTGCTCAATCAGCCAATAAACTACAATTTCTGGGCCAGAAACCACTCCTCTTGTGGGAGATAGGCTACCTAGTGCTTACCACTCCCACTGATAAGTTAGAAGGCTTCCCTCAACACAGAAAAGCGTCGGGGCCTCAGAAGTTTACAAACAGTCCTGGATACAGCAAAACTATATCTGGATTAGACTAGCTACAGGAAATGTGGGAAACAAGTGCAAACACAGGCTTTTAGACCAGAAAGTTGAAAGAGATGGAAAAACTGCCCAAACAGCCAATAAACTACAATTTCTGGGCCAGAAACCACTCTTGTGGTAGATAGGCTACCTAGTGATTACCACTCCAACTGAGAAGCTAGAAGGCTTCCCTCCAACACAGAAAGGCTTGGGGGCTCAGAAGTTTACAAACAGTCCTAGATACAGAAAATCTGTAAATGGACTAGACTAGTTACAGGAAAGGCAGGAAACAAGCTTAGAATTATTATTATTTATTAACAGAAAAGCAGCTAAAACAGCACTAAAAACAATAAAAGTGCAGTGCAAGCTAGCACACTTGTGTGTGTAGCAATATTAAAGCAATTTATTCAACCTGTATTCTGAACTGAATTCAATTATTGTTTAATTCAACCATAAACAGTTAAAAAGTGCCAAAAAATATATTAATCAGCTAAGAAGCACACTCAGTCAAAACACAAAGTAAAGTGGAAAGGGAGAAATGGGAAACAGAAGATAATTCAAGGTTAAGGGCCTAAGTGGGTTGGCTTACTAAAATGTTCTCTCTCTCTATTAGGTAGAATGAGCTAATGACACTAGACTGGGATAAAGCTGAACAGATGGGAGTGGCAGGAGTGTCTGCAATCAAAATATGATCTCACTGTATTCGGCTGAGTGAGCAAATGAGATGGAGCAAGGAGGAGTGTTCAAACAAATTTACAAGAGGGGCAGGCAATTCCAATGCCACCAAGATTAATACCACAACAAGAATAGGGAGGGTGGGCAGGAAACTAACTGCAGAGAAACAGAGAGATCACAATATTCAGTGAAGCAAATAAATACACAGAAAACTAAAATGCAGTACTATTTTTACACAATATTCAATGAAACAAATAAACAGAAAAATACAATGCAGTACTATCTTATAACACTGCAAGTTTGCACTTATCTCAGCTTATAATAAAGTTGATGTAGGTATATAACAGCTAATCAAACAGCTCAAATATTCAGCTATTCAGCAGAAATAAATTCAGAGATAAGTGACTAAGACGTATAAGCACAGAGAAACCCCCTAGGGTAAGAGTTCAACACCAAATATCAATGAAGTGAGAATAATAACCCCCACTTACTACAGAGAGACAGAGAGATCACAATATTCAGTGAAGCAAATAAATACACAGAAAAATAAAATGCAGTACTATCTTTAACAAAGTATTCAATGAAACAAATAAATAAACAGAAAAATACAGCGCAGTAATATCTTATAACACTGCAAGTTTGTACTTATCTCAGCTTGTAATAAAGATGATGTAGGTATATAACAGCTAATGTGTGGTAATGGAACTGTACAACCTGCTAATGTGTTTAGAAAACCAAGTCAGTTTATTCCTCCATATCCACCATTAGTGGAAGTGTTTAGAAAATTATGTGAGCATGAAACACGTGAGGTTCTGATGAGTTAACGCAGGAGATGTTTTTATAACCTTAGTTATTTTGAGTATGATGCTTTATGTCAACTGATTACTTCAGATTTACTCATAGTGTGCCCTGCTGATTAAGGAGGTGCAGTGGTATTGATGGATATGGATAAATATTTGGGAAGCATGGAGGCTTTATTGAGTGACACTTTGACTTATGCTGAATGTGATAACTTTACGGTGGATGCTTACATTAATAGGGTACGCTCTGACTTACCTGACTTGTTAATGGATTGCATCCTGGATAAAACCCTTTATGAGTATTTTTAGTAGAACACTCCATGATCCCTATCATTTATAAGCTACCTAAAGTGCACAAGCCTAGAGTAGACCCACCTATGATACCTATAGTCTCTGGCTGGGGCTGGGTGACGGAACCTCTGTCCATATGTACTGAAAAAATGCTACGTCCAGTATTGGACAAAGAGAGTAGAGTTTTAATAGATACCAAGCATTTTTTGACAAGTTTATATGAATGGTGTAGTAATTCAGATATTAAGAACTCTGTACTGGTAACTATGGATGTTACATCACTAGTCACTGTTATCCCTAATGATATAGGCATTGAATATGTTAAGTTGTTCTTAAAGTATTTGGTAATGCACCTAAGTTTTGCAACAAGAGCAATAGATCATTAAAACAGTTGCTGTGTTGTAAATCCACTAATAAGAAGGTCTCTGTCTCTGATAAATGTGGTACATTTCCATGTAGAGACTGCAACATGCAAATATATTCATAGCAGTGATTTTTATGTATATCCATTGAGTAAAAAGAGATATGTCTTTCATTTTTATGCAAATTGCAGAAGTCAAAATCTAGTATATTTGTCATTGTGGGTGAAATGTGAATCCTACTATGTAGGTAAGACAAACAGATGCTTGAAAGACATAATTAGAACATTTAAATGGCATCATGAAGAATGATGTTCAGAATGCACTGTATAAACATGTTCTAGAGAATGACACCAGTCATTCTTTTAAATTTTTAGTTTTGGAATTACTTACACCTAGCAATAGAAAAGGTGATCTGAGGAATAAAACAAAATGTAATGAGATGAAGTGGATTCTAGAATTACATGTAGATGGAAGGAAGGGACTTAATGGAACTGTCCCTTTAAGACCAATTCTTAGGTCACGTAACTTGGTGTGGTAACTGCATTTAAAAGATGGTTTGTTTGTAACAGTTTTTAGATCTGATGAAGCACCTGTTTAGAAAGGTGTAAAAGTGCTTATCTGTCTTTTATGGTTTTTAGTGGTGGTGCTGCGGAAGTGTTGTCGCCTCACAGTAAGACGCTGTCTGGTTCGTTTCTCAGCTAGAGCGTCTTCTGCGTGGAGACATGCGTGAATGGGCATACCTTCGTTGAAGGTTGTGCGTCAGGCCTGGCAAGCTGGTACGTAAAAATCAACTGACAATCATTAGCGGACCGGAGTTCTGCTGTGGTGACCCCTAACCGGGAATAGCCAAAAGACACAAACAAACAATTTTCCTTTTTTTTTTAATAAAATCCATGATTTTATAAAGCAACTGCTATGGCTGACTGGTTGTATTTACTTCTGTTTTTACCTTATCGTATTTAACCAGTCTTAATCCAAGTTTACAATGTTTTTCTGTACATTTTGATCTCTTATATGCACCTGAGCTATCACCAACTCAGGTGAGTTATGGCAATCTAAAACCATGTTATGAAGCAAACATTTGGATAGAAATTAAGCTGCATGAACTAGGTTTGGCAATAGATAGATAAAATAAGGTGTAAAGATGTTCATCAACTTGCAGCTCTGTGGAAGTCATCCATTCCCCAATGGTCCATAAATGAGGAAATGGTTAATTTGCAAGGTTTGCATGCAAGATTATAGAGGGAAAATGGGATGTCTGTGGATGCAATATAAATAAATAACCAAAAATTGGCAAATAACACGAGCTCCGGTTGGTCTGAAAAGCTATTACTAGATCTCACAGAGCACAAATTCCCCTTTTTAGGGACAATCTGGGTAGTTAACTTGTTTAGAGTTGCAGTTTGAACATAGAAACTGAGGGAATCAAACCTAACAGTACAGGGCTGAAGGTCATTGACAGCCTATTGCCTTAACCCCCTGAACTAGATCACCAGGCATTGAAGCAAATCATGAGGTCTAATGCAGCTGACTGGTTAGAGAAACTTTGTATGGTAATACAGATTCAGAGCAGCTTGCACACTTCTAGATGGAAATTTTTTTTGACAAGCTGCACCTTTAACAAGTCTATGGAGGTGACTCAAAATAGGTAATCTAATACTTGTGAACCATTCACATCACTGAGTGGTAGAATGAGGGTCTATTTAAATATTTATGAAACAGTCAGCATGATTTTTTTGCTCCACTGTGAATGTTCAAGGCAGTTCCAGAAAGTTACTTGTGCTAGGGGTACAATGAGCCATCGCAAGCACAGCTATCTATACCTCAAGTCAAACAAGTGAAAGATAAGCTACAAGTTGAAGCAGTCTTTGGATAGTAATGGAATTTGGCAAAAAATTCCATTTAATAGAATAGTCAGTTTGCCCAGGTAAAATCTGAGCAAGAGCTCTGCAGAGCCTGTACCAGTAATGCACAACAGAGTACTGCAGCACTTGTGAATGAGAACTGATAATTGTGTAGGGTCTGCATGATTTAAAACAAGGTTAAATGATAGTTTTAATAAAAGTAAGAAGTGGACAGGGAACCTCAACCCCGCACAGAGAAGAGCACTGAATAACTTAAGTAATGATGGTAGCATTATGTTAAGACCGGTCGACAAAGGGGGCCCCATAGTAGTGATGGGCATGGAATACTACAAAACCAAGATGCATTTGATGCTTGGAGATACAAAATTTTATGAGAAGATTGACACACATACACTTAATATAATTATGAATAGGGTCACAACCAAACTTGAAGTTCTATTACTTGAAGGGAAAATTAATGAAGAACTTTACAGATATTTTATTGTAGAACATCCAATCATACCTTGTATACAAGGGATGCCCAAGATCCATAAAGATGGGAGAGACCCCCCAATGAGACCAATTGTGGCCGGGAGAGGGTGGGTAACGGAACCCATATCGCTCTATCTAGAATACTTACTGAGACCAATCGTTAATAAGTATGAACACATATTGAGAGACACAAAACAGTCACTACTCATGTTATATGACAAGACACATGCAGTTAAGGAAGGCGAGAGGGATACACTAGTCACCCTAGATGTACAGTTTTTATTTACTGTCATTCCGAATTTGGATGGCATTACCTGTATTAGTCAATGCTTAGAGAAAGATGGTACATTCTCTATGAGCAAGATTGAAGTTATCTGTGAACTCATGGAGTTAGTACTTATGAACAATGTGTTTATATTTGACAATCAGTTATACATTCAAAAGGATGGCGTAGCTATGGGCACTTCTTGTGCCAATAGCTACGCCAACCTTGTCATGGCATGCTGGGAGTTTAACTCTCTATTTGAAAACACTGCATATCAGAATTATGTGTCATTTTACACCCGTTTCGTTGATGACCTTTTTATCATTTGGAAAGGAGAAGAACAACAACTCTTAGAATTCCATAGAGATATAAACACCCACACGGACTATCTCAAGTTTACAATGGATAACCCAATAGAGTTGATATCATTCCTGGATGTTTATATTCAGAGATTGCCGAGTGGCCTCTAGAACACAGGTGTGCATAGGAAAAGCTGCTATCGTAATCAGCTATTACATCATAGTAGCATGCATCCAGCACATGTTTTTAACAACATTGTCAGAGGACAAGCTATGAGGATATCTAGATTACACTCTGATAATATAAGCTTTGATAATAGAATGTCTGAATTGAGAAATATGTTTTTGGATAGAAGTTACTCATCTGATGAAATAGATGCCAACATGAAAGATATAAATGAGCTGAGGAAAGGTAGAGCGTTTCCATACTTTGCTAATAGAAATGATGGATGCAAAGAATTGGACGCAATACATGATAGTAGTGATAGACTTAGGATACCAATATTTTACACACAGGATGTTAGATATGTGAAGGACATTTATAGGAAGCACTGGGACATTCCTCTTACTGATTTAGATATATCAGGAGTGATTGATCACTCTCCTAGGTTCACATATAAGAATAAACATAACCTATATAGGATGTTATGTGGACCGAACAGAATATGTGAAACTGTGAGCTGTGTGAAAAGCAGCATGACCAGGAAATGTAATAGATGCAATTATTGTAATTTCATCAAAGAAACAGATAGCTTTACACATCCGAACACAGGACAGGAATTTGTTTTTACAGCTGCGGCCTCCTGTGACACTACACATGTAGTCTATTTAGTGACCTGCACACAGTGCTGTGCGTTTTATATAGGTAAAACTGACCGCAAATTGAAAGAAAGAATCAGAGAACACATATACAAGATCAGAGTGGCCTCACCATGCAGTGCATTGTCGAAACATGTGATTAATACCTCTAAACAACACACATTTAAGTTTCAAGTGATACAGATGAATGAACCCACATTGAGGAGAGGTGACATCCAGAATTTAACTGAAGCAAAGGAGACCAAATGGATTATCAGACTTAGAGCTGATTGTCACCCTGGCGTCAATGACAGGGTATCCATTAAACCCATGCTGAAATCTAGGTCACTACGCCGTTGAGCACCATATATCTCATACTTATCTACTTACACCTTGATATTTCTATTTGTTTCATTCACTTTTTTCCTTATCTTCTTCCCCTCCCCTTTCCTTCACATTCATTCCCCCTCCACACTTCCTTTAATCTTGTCACCTCTTCCCCCCCACCACCACACCCCCCCCGTCCCATTTTGCACAGTATTGATTTAGGGCATTTGATATAACATCACATAGTCTTATTGTCAACTGTCTTTATATATGTGTACAATTTACACATATAGACATACACATATATACTTTATGCGCTATCCGCTTACACATATTTTTTCACAAATGCACACATGCAACATCATAGTTCCATCTCTCTGTTTCACTTCTATTAGTACATGACATGGATATTTGGATGTATGCATTCCACACATGACATGTGTGGATGCACATTTTTTAGCTCTGTTAAAAGAATAGAAATATTATTTCTTTTTATGTATTAAGCATGTTTATAAGATTGATTGTTTAGCAATACAGTATGGCTGACTATATATATATATATATATATATATATATATATATATATATATATATATATACATGCCATATATTTTTATGCTCTATATATAATTTTATGTTTTATTTATGATTTTAGAAGTTGCTTACAACAAGCTATGCTTGAAATTAGGGCAGCACTTCCTGTCCCTTTAATTTTTAAATAATGTATGCACTTCAATTAATTGAGGATGTGACATCATTGCATTTTTAATGTTTGTATATTTAAATGTTTGCACCAAGCACTTTAGTTGTTATTGGCCTGAAGAAGACCACAAGTTGAAAGCGCTTGCCGTTTTTATTTAATAAATATCTATAACCTCCGCTTAACGCTTGTATTTACTTGATTGTGCATGACAAGCTATAGTTTTGTGGAGTTGCACTAACAAGAGTTTGTGGCTGAACTACTAGGAAGAGGAATACACCCGCTGGTTTTGGGTGTCAGCAATTGCCTGCATAGGCTGTTTACATTGAGGAGACATCTGAACCTGATTCGTATTGTATTTGGAACTTTATAGTGAACTACTTAGGATATAAAACCTACTCTGCACATTGCTTCCCACACATTTTCTTTTTTCTTCTTAGCAACAGTACGTTTTGTGGGAAGTGGAATAACACGTGAGTGTTTTTTTGGATTCTATTTTCATTATACACGTTGTTGCTCACGTATATTCCATGGCAGAGTCAAAATCTATTGACACACCGATTGAACTTCCGTATACACCGGAAGTACTACTTAGTCAAAGGGAATCCAACAGAGAGAGCAAGACTAGGTTTCAAGATGTAATAACTGGTGAAGTAAATCCACTTTTGCACTACCATGCTCCTACTGAGACAGATGACAATGGAACCTCAGAAAAGGAATACCATGGATTAATGACACTTGTACAGGAGATGGAAGGGGACTTTCTGAGACTTAAACGCCTCCAGTTACAACGCCAACATTTCAAGGTGTGCATTGCACGCAAAATTGTACCCAGGGGCCTGAGGATTCTTAAAATGCCCACCACAGGTACTGTTTATAAAGATCTGCTGTGCATGTGGCAGCAGATTAACCTTGAAACTAGCATTAAATATATGGAACTTTTGAATAAGTACTTTTTGCCTCAAGAAATTTCTTTGAGGGAAAATATTCAGCAACAACAACTAAGCTTATATAATATGTATCCTAAACAAGTAATAGATGTGTATATGGATAAAATGTTGGATAATGTGTTTATGTACGAAAAGAGATTATTACAGCAAAAACGTGATAAGATTAAGAGGGACACTGACGATTTTAAAAAGGGGAATGTCTTCACTTGGCCCAGGGTGAACAACACAGTGAAGAATTCTGACAACAACCCCCCAGACCCCCCTATACAACAGAAAGACAGGCAAGGCAATAGTAATAGTGATGTTAATATAAAAGCTAACCTACCACAAGGTGGTGGGAAGCGGAACCTGGTGGTTACTGCAGCTATGGTACACCACGATGGTATAGACATACAAAGCATGTCACCCATTAGCAATATACACAATATTTCCGTTCTTGAGGAAGCTAATACTCGTATAGACATATGTGAACATATTGATACAAATAGTGATAGTACTAGCAAAGGTAGTTTTGAAGTAGGAAAGAAAAAATCAAATGTACCCTTGGATAGCACATCGAACCATGGCTTCCCCATACAGCCCCTTTCCCAATTGCATCACAATGGAGAGGTGGGGGAGGAGAGAACGATCAATGAGCAGAGGCCGACAGAGAAAGAGGCCAGCAGACCATCCACAGCCAGGACCTACTATAAAGAAATTATGGCAAGGGAGCAAGAATCATTAATTTGGAATATATCCAAGAAAACACTTTCCTTGGATGAATGTTATGTATTAGAGAAAGGTACTACATTCATTCCTTCTCAGAAAAGTGATATTACTGATAATATCATTGATCTTAAATTGCTTACTCGTAATTTACAGATTAAACTTGATTTCGTTGGTACTACATCAGAATTACATAAATTTAAGAAACCTAGCACATATGTCCCGAATAACCATCCATTGACAGAAGCATTTTCAAAGTTGGTGGAGAAAGATCTATATGCAAATGATAGTTTTAATAAAAGTAAGAAGTGGACAGGGAACCTCAACCCTACACAGAGAAGAGCACTGAATAACTTAAGGAATGATGGTAGCATTATGTTAAGACCGGCCGACAAAGGGGGCCCCATAGTAGTGATGGACATGGAATACTACAAAACCAAGATGCATTTGATGCTTGGAGATACAAAATTTTATGAGAAGATTGACACACATACACTTAATATAATTATGAATAGGGTCACAACCAAACTTGAAGTTCTATTACTTGAAGGGAAAATTAACAAAGAATTTTACAGATATTTTATTGTAGAACATCCAATCATACCTTGTATACAAGGGATGCCCAAGATCCATAAAGATGGGAGAGACCCCCCAATGAGACGAATTGTGGCCGGGAGAGGGTGGGTAAAGGAACCCATATCGCTCTATCTAGAATACTTACTGAGACCAATCGTTAATAAGTATGAACACATATTGAGAGACACAAAACAGTCCCTACTCATGTTATATGACAAGACACATGCAGTTAAGGAAGGCGAGAGGGATATACTAGTCACCCTAGATGTACAGTCTTTATTTACTGTCATTCCGAATTTGGATGGCATTACCTGTATTAGTCAATGCTTAGAGAAAGATGGTACATTCTCTATGAGCAAGATTGAAGTTATCTGTGAACTCATGGAGTTAGTACTTATGAACAATGTGTTTATATTTGACAATTAGTTATACATTCAAAAGGATGGCGTAGCTATGGGCACTTCTTGTGCCAATAGCTACGCCAACCTTGTCATGGCATGCTGGGAGTTTAACTCTCTATTTGAGAACACTGCATAACAGAATTATGTGTCATTTTACACCCGTTTCGTTGATGACCTTTTTATCATTTGGAAAGGAGACGAACAACAACTCTTAGAATTCCATAGAGATATAAACACCCACACGGACTATCTCAAGTTTACAATGGATAACCCAATAGAGTTGATATCATTCCTGGATGTTTATATTCAGAGATTGCCGAGTGGCCTCTTGAACACAGGTGTGCATAGGAAAAGCTGCTATCGTAATCATCTATTACATCGTAGTAGCATGCATCCAGCACATGTTTTTAACAACATTGTCAGAGGACAAGCTATGAGGATATCTAGATTACACTCTGATAATATAAGCTTTGATAATAGAATGTCTGAATTGAGGAATATGTTTTTGGATAGAAGTTACTCATCTGATGAAATAGATGCCAACATGAAAGATATAAATGAGCTGAGGAAAGGTAGAGCGTTCCCATACTTTGCTAATAGAAATGATGGATGCAAATAATTGGACGCAATACATGATAGTAGTGATAGACTTATGATACCAATATTTTACACACAGGATGTTAGATATGTGAAAGACATTTATAGGAAGCACTTGGACATTCTTCTCACTGATTTAGATATATCAGGAGTGATTGATCACTCTCTTAGGTTCACATATAAGAATAAACATAACCTATATAGGATGTTATGTGGACCGAACAGAATATGTGAAACTGTGAGCTGTGTGAAAAGCAGCATGACCAGGAAATGTAATAGATGCAATTATTGTAATTTCATCAAAGAAACAGATAGCTTTACACATCCGAACACAGGACAGGAATTTGTTTTTACAGCTGCGGCCTCCTGTGACACTACACATGTAGTCTATTTAGCGTCCTGCACACAGTGCTGTGCGTTTTATATAGTTAAAACTGACCGCAAATTGAAAGAGAATCAGAGAACACATATACAAGATCAGAGTGGCCTCACCATGCAGTGCATTGTCGAAACATGTGATTAATACCTCTAAACAACACACATTTAAGTTTCAAGTGATACAGGTGAATGAACCCACATTGAGGAGAGGTGACATCCAGAATTTAACTGAAGCAAAGGAGACAAAATGGATTATCAGACTTAGCGCTGATTGTCACCCTGGCCTCAATGATAGGGTATCCATTAAACCCATGCTGAAATCTAGGTCACTACGCCATTGAGCACCATATATCTCATACTTATCTACTTACACCTTGATATTTCTATTTGTTTCATTCACTTTTTTCCTTATCTTCTTTCCCCCCCCTTTCCTTCACATTCATTCCCCCTCCACACTTCCTTTAATCTTGTCACCTCTCCCCCCCCACCACACCCCCCCTCCTGTCCCCTTTTGCACAGTATTCATTTAGGACATTTGATATAACATCACATAGTCTTATTGTCAACTGTCTTTATATATGTGTACAATTTACACATATAGGCATACACATATATACTTTATGCGCTATCCGCTTACACATATTTTTTCACAAATGCACACATGCAACATCATAGTTCCATTTCTCTGTTCCACTTCTATTAGTACATGACATGGATATTTGGATGTATGCATTCCACACATGACATGTGTGGATGCACATTTTTTAGCTCTTAAAAGAATAGAAATATTATTTCTTTTTATGTATTAAGCATGTTTATAAGATTGATTGTTTAGCAATACAGTATGGCTGACTATATATATATATATATATATATATATATATATATATATATATATATATATACATGCCATATATTTTTATGCTCTATATATATTTTTATGTTTTATTTATGATTTTAGAAGTTGCTTACAACAAGCTATGCTTGAAATTAGGGCAGCACTTCCTGTCCCTTTCATTTTTGAATAATGTATGCACTTCAATTAATTGAGGATGTGACATCATTGCATTTTTAATGTTTGTATATTTAAATGTTTGCACCAAGCACTTTAGTTGTTATTGGCCTGAAGAAGACCACAAGTTGAAAGCGCTTGCCGTTTTTATTTAATAAATATCTATAACCTCCGCTTAACGCTTGTATTTACTTGATTGTGCATGACAAGCTATAGTTTTGTGGAGTTGCACTAACAAGAGTTTGTGGCTGAACTACTAGGAAGAGGAACACACCCGCTGGTTTTGGGTGTCAGCAATTGCCTGCATAGGCTGTTTACATTGAGGAGACATCTGAACCTGATTCGTATTGTATTTGGAACTTTATAGTGAACTACTTGGGATATAAAACCTACTCTGCACATTGCTTCCCACACATTTTCTTTTTTCTTCTTAGCAACAGTACGTTTTGTGGGAAGTGGAATAACACGTGAGCCTTTTTTTGGATTCTAGAGTTTTAATAGAAACCAAGCATTTTTTGACAAGTTTATATGAATGGTGTAGTAATTCAGATATTAAGAACTCTGTGCTGGTAACTATGGATGTTACATCACTCTTCACTGTTATCCCTAATGATATAGGCATTGAATATGTTAAGTTGTTCTTAAAGTATTTGGTAATACACCTAAGTTTTGCTACAAGAGCAATAGATCATTAAAACAGTTGCTGTGTTGTAAATCCACTAATAAGAAGGTCTCTGTCTCTGATAAATGTGGTACATTTCCATGTAGAGACTGCAACATGCAAATATATTCATAGCAGTGATTTTTATGTATATCCATTGAGTAAAAAGAGATAAGTCTTTCATTTTTATGCAAATTACAGAAGTCAAAATCTAGTATATTTGTCATTGTGGGTGAAATGTGAATCCTACTATGTAGGTAAGACAAACAGATGCTTGAAAAACATAATTAGAACATTTAAATGGCATCAGGAAGAATGATGTTTAGAATGCACTGTATAAACATGTTCTAGAGAATGACACCAGTCAGTCTTTTAAATTTTTGGTTTTGGAATTACTTACACCTAGCAATAGAAAAGGTGATCTAAGGAATAAAACAAAATGTAATGAGATGAAGTGGATTCTAGAATTACATGTAGATGGAAGGAAGGGACTTAATGGAACTGTCCCTTTAAGACCAATTCTTAGGTCACGTAACTTGGTGTGGTAACTGTGTTTAAAAGATGGTTTGTTTGTAACAGTTTTTAGATCTGATGAAGCACCTGTTTAGAAAGGCGTAAAAGTGCTTATCTGTCTTTTATGGTTTCTAGTGGTGGTGCTGCGGAAGTGTTGTCGCCTCACAGTAAGACGCTGTCCGGTTCGATTCTCAGCTAGAGCGTCTTCTGCGTGGAGACATGCATGAATGGGCATACCTTCGTTGAAGGTTGTGCGTCAGGCCTGGCAAGCTGGTACGTGAAAATCAACTGCCAATCATTAGCGGACCTGAGTTCTGCTGTGGTGACCCCTAACCGGGAACAGCCAAAAGACACAAACAAACAATTTTCCTTTTTTTTTTTAATAAAATCCATGATTTTATAAAGCAACTGCTATGGCTGACTGGTTATATTTACTTCTGTTTTTACCTTATCATATTTAACCAGTCTTAATCCAAGTTTACAACGTTTTTCTGTACATTTTGATCTCTTATATGCACCTGAGCTATCACCAACTCAGGTGAGTTATGGCAATCTAAAACCATGTTATGAAGCAAATATTTAGATAAAAATTAACCTGCATGAGCTAGGTTTGGCAATAGACATGATAAAATAAGGTGTAAAGATGTTCATCAAACTTGCAGCTCTGTGGAAGTCATCCATTCCCCAATGGTCCATAAATGAGGAAATGGTTAATTTGCAAGGTTTGCATGCAAGATTATAGAGGGAAAATGGGATGTCTGTGGATGTAATTGAAATAAATAACCAAAAATTGGCAAATAACATGAGCTCCGGTTGGTCTGAAAAGCTATTACTAGATCTCACAGAGCACAAATTCCCCTTTTTAGGGACAATCTGGGTAGTTAACTTGTTTAGAGTTGCAGTTTGAACATAGAAACTGAGGGAATCAAACCTAGGAGTACAGGGCTGAAGCTCATTGACAGCCTATTGCCTTAACCCCCTGAACTAGATCACCAGGCATTGAAGCAAATCATGAGGTCTAATGCAGCTGACTGGTTAGAGAAACTTTGTATGGTAATACAAGTTCAGAGCAGCTTGCACACTTCTAGATGGAAATTTTCTTTGACAAGCTGCACCTTTAAAAAGTCTATGGAGGTGACTCAAAATAGGTAATCTAATACTTGTGAACCATTCACATCACTGAGTGGTAGAATGAGGGTCTATTTAAATATTTATGAAACAGTCAGCATGATTATTTTGCTCCACTGTGAATGTTCAAGGCAGTTCCAGAAAGTTCCTTGTGCTAGGGGTACAATGAGCCATCGCAAGCATAGCTATCTATACCTCAAGTCAAACAAGTGAAAGATAAGCTACAAGTTGAAGCAGTCTTTGGATAGTAATGGAATTTGGCAAAAAATTCCATTTAATAGAATAGTCAGTTTGCCCAGGTAAAATCTGAGCAAGAGCTCTGCAGAGCCTGTACCAGTAATGCACAACAGAGTACTGCAGCAATTGTGAATGACAACTGATAATTGTGTAGGGTCTGCATGATTTAAAACAAGGTTAAATAATAGTTTTAATTAAAGTAAGAAGTGGACAGGGAACCTCAACCCCGCACAGAGAAGAGCACTGAATAACTTAAGGAATGATGGTAGCATTATGTTAAGACCGGCCGACAAAGGGGGCCCCACAGTAGTGATGGACATGGAATACTACAAAACCAAGATGCATTTGATGCTTGGAGATACAAAATTTTATGAGAAGATTGACACACATACACCTAATATAATTATGAATAGGGTCACAACCAAACTTGAAGTTCTATTACTTGAAGGGAAAATTAACGAAGAACTTTACAGATATTTTATTGTAGAACATCCAATCATACCTTGTATACAAGGGATGCCCAAGATCCATAAAGATGGGAGAGACTCCCCAATGAGACCAATTGTGGCCGGGAGAGGGTGGGTAACGGAACCCATATCGCTCTATCTAGAATACTTACTGAGACCAATCGTTAATAAGTATGAACACATATTGATAGACACAAAACAGTTTCTACTCATGTTATATGACAAGACACATGCAGTTAAGGAAGGCGAGAGGGATATACTAGTCACCCTAGATGTACAGTCTTTATTTACTGTCATTCCGAATTTGGATGGCATTACCTGTATTAGTCAATGCTTAGAGAAAGATGGTACATTCTCTATGAGCAAGATTGAAGTTATCTGTGAACTCATGGAGTTAGTACTTATGAACAATGTGTTTATATTTGACAATCAGTTATACATTCAAAAGGATGGCGTAGCTATGGGCACTTCTTGTGCCAATAGCTACGCCAACCTTGTCATGGCATGCTGGGTTTAACTCTCTATTTGAGAACACTGCATATCAGAATTATGTGTCAGTTTACACCCGTTTCGTTGATGACCTTTTTATCATTTGGAAAGGAGACGAACAACAACTCTTAGAATTCCATAGAGATATAAACACCCACACGGGCTATCTCAAGTTTACAATGGATAACTCAATAGAGTTGATATCATTCCTGGATGTTTATATTCAGAGATTGCCGAGTGGCCTCTTGAACACAGGTGTGCATAGGAAAAGCTGCTATCGTAATCATCTATTACATCGTAGTAGCATGCATCCAGCACATGTTTTTAACAACATTGTCAGAGGACAAGCTATGAGGATATCTAGATTACACTCTGATAATATAAGCTTTGATAATAGAATGTCTGAATTGAGGAATATGTTTTTGGATAGACGTTACTCATCTAATGAAATAGATGCCAACATGAAAGATATATATGTGCTGAGGAAAGGTAGAGTGTTTCCATACTTTGCTAATAGAAATGATGGATGCAAAGATATGGACGCAATACATGATAGTAGTGATAGACTTATGATACCAATATTTTACACACAGGATGTTAGATATGTGAAGGACATTTATAGGAAGCACTGGGACATTCTTCTTACTGATTTAGATATATCAGGAGTGATTGATCACTCTCCTAGGTTCACATATAAGAATAAACATAACCTATATAGGATGTTATGTGGACCAAACAGAATATGTGAAACTGTGAGCTGTGTGAAAAGCAGCATGACCAGGAAATGTAATAGATGCAAGTATTGTAATTTCATCAAAGAAACAGATAGCTTTACACATCCAAACAGAGGACAGGAATTTGTTTTTACAGCTGCGGCCTCCTGTGACACTACACATGTAGTCTATTTAGCGACCTGCACACAGTGCTGTGTGTTTTATATAGGTAAAACTGACCGCAAATTGAAAGAGAGAATCAGAGAACACATATACAAGATCAGAGTGGCCTCACCATGCAGTGCATTGTTGAAACATGTGATTAATACCTCTAAACAACACACATTTAAGTTTCAAGTGATACAGGTGAATGAACCCACATTGAGGAGAGGTGACATCCAGAATTTAACTGAAGCAAAGGAAACCAAATGGATTATCAGACTTAGAGCTGATTGTCACCCTGGCCTCAATGACAGGGTATCCATTAAACCCATGCTGAAATCTAGGTCACTACGCCGTTGAGCACCATATATCTCATACTTATCTACTTACACCTTGATATTTCTATTTGTTTCATTCACTTTTTTCCTTATCTTCTCCCCCCCCTTCCTTCACATTCATTCCCCCTCCACACTTCCTTTAATCTTGTCACCTCTTCCCCCCCCACACCACCACCCCCCTCCTGTCCCCTTTTGCACAGTATTCATTTAGGGCATTTGATATAACATCACATAGTCTTATTGTCAACTGTCTTTATATATGTGTACAATTTACACATATAGACATACACATATATACTTTAAGCGCTATCCGCTTACACATATTTTTTCACAAATGCACACATGCAACATCATAGTTCCATCTCTCTGTTCCACTTCTATTAGTACATGACATGGATATTTGGATGTATGCATTCCACACATGACATGTGTGGATGCACATTTTTTAGCTCTGTTAAAAGAATAGAAATATTATTTCTTTTTATGTATTAAGCATGTTTATAAGATTGATTGTTTAGCAATACAGTATGGCTGACTATATATATATATATATATATATATATACATGCTATATATTTTTATGCTCTATATATAATTTTATGTTTTATTTATGATTTTAGAAGTTGCTTACAACAAGCTATGCTTGAAATTAGGGCAGCACTTCCTGTCCCTTTAATTTTTAAATAATGTATGCACTTCAATTAACTGAGGATGTGACATCATTGCATTTTTAATGTTTGTATATTTAAATGTTTGCACCAAGCACTTTAGTTGTTATTGGCCTGAAGAAGACCACAAGTTGAAAGCGCTTGCCGTTTTTATTTAATAAATATCTATAACCTCCGCTTAACGCTTGTATTTACTTGATTGTGCATGACAAGCTATAGTTTTGTGGAGTTGCACTAACAAGAGTTTGTGGCTGAACTATTAGGAAGAGGAACACACCCGCTGGTTTTGGGTGTCAGCCATTGCCTGCATAGGCTGTTTACATTGAGGAGACATCTGAACCTGATTTGTATTGTATTTGGAACTTTATAGTGAACTACTTGGGATATAAAACCTACTCTGCACATTGCTTCCCACACATTTTCTTTTTTCTTCTTAGCAACAGTACGTTTTGTGGGAAGTGGAATAACACGTGAGCGTTTTTTTGGATTCTGTTTTCATTATACACGTTGTTGCTCACGTATATTCCATGGCAGAGTCAAAATCTATTGACACACCGATTGAACTTCCGTATACACCGGAAGTACTACTTAGTCAAAGGGAAACCAACAGAGAGAGCAAGACTAGGTTTCAAGATGTAATAACTGGTGAAGTAAATCCACTTTTGCACTACCATGCTCCTACTAAGACAGACGACAATGGATCCTCAGAAAAGGAATACCATGGATTAACGACACTTGTACAGGAGATGGAAGGGGACTTTCTGAGACTTAAACGCCTCTAGTTACAACGCCAACATTTCGAGTTGTGAATTGCACGCAAAATTGTACCCAGGGGCCTGAGGATTCTTAAAATGCCCACCACAGGTACTGTTTATAAAGATCTGCTGTGCATGTGGCAGCAGATTAACCTTGAAACTAGCATTAAATATATGGAACTTTTGAATAAGTACTTTTTGCCTCAAGAAATTTCTTTGAGGGAAAATATTCAGCAACAACAACTAAGCTTATATAATATGTATCCTAAACAAGTAATAGATGTGTATATGGATAAAATGTTGGATAATGTGTTCATGTACGAAAAGAGATTATTACAGCAAAAACGTGATAAGATTAAGAGGGACACTGACGATTTTAAAAAGGGGAGTGTCTTCACTTGGCCCAGGGTGAACAACACAGTGAAGAATTCTAACAACAACCCCCCAGACCCCCCATACAACAGAAAGACAGGCAAGGCAATAGTAATAGTGATGTTAATATAAAAGCTAACCTACCACAAGGTGGTGGGAATCAGAACCTGGTGGTTACTGCAGCTATGGTACACCACGATGGTATAGACATACAAAGCATGTCACCCATTAGCAATATACACAATATTTCCGTTCTTGAGGAAGCTAATACTCGTATAGACATATGTGAACATATTGATACAAATAGTGATAGTACTAGCAAAGGTAGTCTTGAAGTAGGAAAGAAAAAATCAAATGTACCCTTGGATAGCACATCGAACCATGGCTTCCCCCATACAGCCCCTTTCCCAATTGCATCACAATGGAGAGGTGGGGGGAGGGGGAGAGAACGGTCAATGAGCAGAGGCTGACAGAGAAAGAGGCCAGCAGACCATCCACAGCCAGGACCTACTATAAAGAAATTATGGCAAGGGAGCAAGAATCATTAATTTGGAATATATCCAAGAAAACACTTTCCTTGGATGAATGTTATGTATTAGAGAAAGGTACTACATTCATTCCTTCTCAGAAAAGTGATATTACTGATAATATCATTGATCTTAAATTGTTTACTCGTAATTTACAGATTAAACTTGATTTCGCTGGTACTACATCAGAATTACATAAATTTAGGAAACCTAGCACATATGTCCCGAATAACCATCCATTGATAGAAGCATTTTCAAAGTTGGTGGAGAAAGATCAATATGCAAATGATAGTTTTAATAAAAGTAAGAAGTGGACAGGGAACCTCAACCCCGCACAGAGAAGAGCACTGAATAACTTAAGGAATGATGGTAGCATTATGTTAAGACCGGCCGACAAAGGGGGCCCCATAGTAATGATGGACATGGAATACTACAAAACCAAGATGCATTTGATGCTTGGAGATACAAAATTTTATGAGAAGATTGACACACATACACTTAATATAATTATGAATAGGGTCACAACCAAACTTAAAATTCTATTACTTGAAGGGAAAATTAACGAAGAACTTTACAGATATTTTATTGTAGAACATCCAATCATACCTTGTATACAAGGGATGCCCAAGATCCATAAAGATGGGAGAGACCCTCCAATGAGACGAATTGTGGCCGGGAGAGGGTGGGTAACGGAACCCATATCGCTCTATATAGAATACTTACTGAGACCAATCATTAATAAGTATGAACACATATTGAGAGACACAAAACAGTCCCTACTCATGTTATATGACAAGACACATGCAGTTAAGGAAGGCGAGAGGGATACACTAGTCACCATAGATGTACAGTCTTTATTTACTGTCATTCCGAATTTGGATGGCATTACCTGTATTAGTCAATGCTTAGAGAAAGATGGTACATTCTCTATGAGCAAGATTGAAGTTATCTGTGAACTCATGGAGTTAGTTCTTATGAACAATGTGTTTATATTTGACAATCAGTTATACATTCAAAAGGATGGCATAGCTATGGGCACTTCTTGTGTCAATAGCTACGCCAACCTTGTCATGGCATGCTGGGAGTTTAACTCTCTATTTGAGAACACTGCATATCAAAATTATGTGTCATTTTACACCCGTTTCGTTGATGACCTTTTTATCATTTGGAAAGGAGATGAACAACAACTCTTAGAATTCCATAGAGATATAAACACCCACACGGACTATCTCAAGTTTACAATGGATAACTCAATAGAGTTGATATCATTCCTGGATGTTTATATTCAGAGATTGCAGAGTGGCCTCTTGAACACAGGTGTGCATAGGAAAAGCTGCTATCGTAATCATCTATTACATCGTAGTAGCATGCATCCAGCACATGTTTTTAACAACATTGTCAGAGGACAAGCTATGAGGATATCTAGATTACACTCTGATAATATAAGCTTTGATAATAGAATGTCTGAATTGAGGAATATGTTTTTGGATAGAAGTTACTCATCTGATGAAATAGATGCCAACATGAAAGATATAAATGAGCTGAGGAAAGGTAGAGCGTTCCCATACTTTGCTAATAGAAATGATGGATGCAAAGAATTGGACGCAATACATGATAGTAGTGATAGACTTATGATACCAATATTTTACACAAAGGATGTTAGATATGTGAAATACATTTATAGGAAGCACTGGGACATTCTTCTCACTGATTTAGATATATCAGGAGTGATTGATCACTCTCCTAGGTTCAGATATAAGAATAAACATAACCTATATAGGATGTTATGTGGACCGAACAGAATATGTGAAACTGTGAGCTGTGTGAAAAGCAGCATGACTAGGAAATGTAATAGATGCAATTATTGTAATTTCATCAAAGAAACAGATAGCTTTACACATCCGAACACAGGACAGGAATTTGTTTTTACAGCTGCGGCCTCTTGTGACACTACACATGTAGTCTATTTAGCGACCTGCACACAGTGCTGTGCGTTTTATATAGGTAAAACTGACCGCAAATTGAAAGAGAGAATCAGAGAACACATATACAAGATCAGAGTGGCCTCACCATGCAGTGCATTGTCGAAACATGTGATTAATACCTCTAAACAACACACATTTAAGTTTCAAGTGATACAGGTGAATGAACCCACATTGAGGAGAAGTGACATCCAGAATTTAACTGAAGCAAAGGAGACCAAATGGATTATCAGACTTAGCGCTGATTGTCACCCTGGCCTCAATGACAGCGTATCCATTAAACCCATGCTGAAATATAGGTCACTACGCCATTGAGCACCATATATCTCATACTTATCTACTTACACCTTGATATTTCTATTTGTTTCATTCACTTTTTTCCTTATCTTCTTCCCCCCCCTTTCCTTCACATTCATTCCCCCTCCACACTTCATTTAATCTTGTCACCTCTCCCCCCCACCACACCCCCCCTCCTGTCCCCTTCTGCACAGTATTCATTTAGGACATTTGATATAACATCACATAGTCTTATTGTCAACTGTCTTTATATATGTGTACAATTTACACATATAGACATACACATATATACTTTATGCGCTATCCGCTTACACATATTTTTTCACAAATGCACACATGCAACATCATAGTTCCATTTCTCTGTTCCACTTTTATTAGTACATGACATGTATATTTGGATGTATGCATTCCACACATGACATGTGTGGATGCACATTTTTTAGCTCTGTTAAAAGAATAGAAATATTATTTCTTTTTATGTATTAAGCATGTTTATAAGATTGATTGTTTAGCAATACAGTATGGCTGACTATATATATATATATATATATATATATACACGCCATATATTTTTATGCTCTATATATATTTTTATGTTTTATTTATGATTTTAGAAGTTGCTTACAACAAGCTATGCTTGAAATTAGGGTAGCACTTCCTGTCCCTTTAATTTTTAAATAATGTATGCACTTCAATTAATTGAGGATGTGACATCATTGCATTTTTAATGTTTGTATATTTAAATGTTTGCACCAAGCACTTTAGTTGTTATTGGCCTGAAGAACACCACAAGTTGAAAGCGCTTGCCGTTTTTATTTAATAAATATCTATAACCTCCGCTTAACGCTTGTATTTACTTGATTGTGCATGACAAGCTATAGTTTTGTGGAGTTGCACTAACAAGAGTTTGTGGCTGAACTACTAGGAAGAGGAACACACCCGCTGGTTTTGGGTGTCAGCAATTGCCTGCATAGGCTGTTTACATTGAGGAGACATCTGAACCTGATTCGTATTGTATTTGGAACTTTATAGTGAACTACTTGGGATATAAAACCTACTCTGCACATTGCTTCCCACACATTTTCTTTTTTCTTCTTAGCAACAGTACGTTTTGTGGGAAGTGGAATAACACGTGAGCCTTTTTTTGGATTCTAGAGTTTTAATAGAAACCAAGCATTTTTTGACAAGTTTATATGAATGGTGTAGTAATTCAGATATTAAGAACTCTGTACTGGTAACTATGGAAGTTACATCACTCTTCACTGTTATCCCTAATGATATAGGCATTGAATATGTTAAGTTGTTCTTAAAGTATTTGGTAATGCACCTAAGTTTTGCTACAAGAGCAATAGATCATTAAAACAGTTGCTGTGTTGTAAATCCACTAATAAGAAGGTCTCTGTCTCTGATAAATGTGGTACATTTCCATGTAGAGACTGCAACATGCAAATATATTCATAGCAGTGATTTTTATGTATATCCATTGAGTAAAAAGAGATAAGTCTTTCATTTTTATGCAAATTGCAGAAGTCAAAATCTAGTATATTTGTCATTGTGGGTGAAATGTGAATCCTACTATGTAGGTAAGACAAACAGATGCTTGAAAGACATAATTAGAACATTTAAATGGCATCAGGAAGAATGATGTTCAGAATGCACTGTATAAACATGTTCTAGAGAATGACACCAGTCATTCTTTTAAATTTTTAGTTTTGGAATTACTTACACCTAGCAATAGAAAAGGTGATCTGAGGAATAAAACAAAATGTAATGAGATGAAGTGGATTCTAGAATTACATGTAGATGAAAGGAAGGGACTTGGAACTGTCCCTTTAAGACCAATTCTTAGGTCACGTAACTTGGTGTGGTAACTGTGTTTAAAAGATGGTTTGTTTGTAACAGTTTTTAGATCTGATGAAGCACCTGTTTAGAAAGGCGTAAAAGTGCTTATCTGTCTTTTATGGTTTTTAGTGGTGGTGCTGCGGAAGTGTTGTCGCCTCACAGTAAGACGCTGTCCGGTTCGATTCTCAGCTAGAGCGTCTTCTGCGTGGAGACATGCATGAATGGGCATACCTTCGTTGAAGGTTGTGCGTCAGGCCTGGCAAGCTGGTACGTAAAAATCAACTGCCAATCATTAGCGGACCGGAGTTCTGCTGTGGTGACCCCTAACCGGGAATAGCCAAAAGACACAAACAAACAATTTTCCTTTTTTTTTTAATAAAATCCATGATTTTATAAAGCAACTGCTATGGCTGACTGGTTGTATTTACTTCTGTTTTTACCTTATCGTATTTAACCAGTCTTAATCCAAGTTTACAACGTTTTTCTGTACATTTTGATCTCTTATATGCACCTGAGTTATCACCGACTCAGGTGAGTTATGGCAATCTAAAACCATGTTATGAAGCAAATATTTGGATAGAAATTAAGCTGCATGAGCTAGGTTTGGCAATAGACATGATAAAATAAGGTGTAAAGATGTTCATCAAACTTGCAGCTCTGTGGAAGTCATCCATTCCCCAATGGTCCATAAATGAGGAAATGGTTAATTTGCAAGGTTTGCATGCAAGATTATAGAGGGAAAATGGGATGTCTGTGGATGTAATTGAAATAAATAACCAAAAATTGGCAAATAACACGAGCTCCGGTTGGTCTGAAAAGCTATTACTAGATCTCACAGAGCACAAATTCCCCTTTTTAGGGACAATCTGGGTAGTTAACTTGTTTAGAGTTGCAGTTTGAACATAGAAACTGAGGGAATCAAACCTAGGAGTACAGGGCTGAAGCTCATTGACAGCCTATTGCCTTAACCCCCTGAACTAGATCACCAGGCATTGAAGCAAATCATGAGGTCTAATGCAGCTGACTGGTTAGAGAAACTTTGTATGGTAATACAGATTCAGAGCAGCTTGCACACTTCTAGATGGAAATTTTCTTTGACAAGCTGCACCTTTAACAAGTCTATGGAGGTGACTCAAAACAGGTAATCTAATACTTGTGAACCATTCACATCACTGAGTGGTAGAATGAGGGTCTATTTAAATATTTATGAAACAGTCAGCATGATTTTTTTGCTCCACTGTGAATGTTCAAGGCAGTTCCAGAAAGTTCCTTGTGCTAGGGGTACAATGATCCATCGCAATCATAGCTATCTATACCTCAAGTCAAACAAGTGAAAGATAAGCTACAAGTTGAAGCAGTCTTTGGATAGTAATGGAATTTGGCAAACAATTCCATTTAATAGAATAGTCAGTTTGCCCAGGTAAAATCTGAGCAAGAGCTCTGCAGAGCCTGTACCAGTAATGCACAACAGAGTACTGCAGCACTTGTGAATGAGAACTGATAATTGTGTAGGGTCTGCATGATTTAAAACAAGGTTGCACCAACTTAAATAAGTGACCCCCCTACATAACGTCTAGAAACTTCCTAACATAACTCCTCCTAATAAACACCCATGATACATAAGGATGTTTGGTTGGATTATACATAGGCTTTTAAAGGCCCTAGTGATCGTTAGCCCAATATATACTAATGAACCAAAACAAATTTACTAAAATACCCAACCTATACTCAAATTAACGTAACTAGAGGCTAGAAATAAGTACCTTTAGCTGCCCCACATTGTTAAACAATACATTGTTTACTGAGTTTAGAAATGTATATTACACATGACACTACGTCTTAACTACAAACTCAATATTTGCATGGATGTAAAGTTAATCTCTACTGGAAAAAAAGTTTTTACTTCAGTAGCTCTCCTAGTTTATGAGGCAGGAGGCTGTCACAAAATCAGAACACTTGACCAACCCTCAAAAATATGAGAGCAAATAACAAAATAAAGAGAAGAAATTCAGTATTGCCACACTACCTTTCCTCCACCTCAGACCGTAGAGATTTCTCTGATGGTATCGACTGAAACAACTAGCCACAGTATGCTGCACCCAGATGTAGCAAACTAAAGCAAACAAAAATAAACAGTACAACAGACACAGACACTGTTGTGGTTAATGATGGACTCTATGACAGTTCTTCACTTCATCCTTTCTCCATCACCCATGAAAAACAACTTTAGCTGTAATTGTTATCATGATTCAGGCAACAAAAGGAGCAGAACCTGTTATATTGTTAACTGGAACCTGTTATATTGTTAACTGCACCAGTATTACAAAGGGAGTGATTTCATATGTGAGTCCAGAGAGTAGGGTTCCTCTTTTTTTACTCAGGATTCAGAGGGGCCATTAGAGGAAGAGCATTTTATTTCATCCAGAGATCATTTTCCTATTTTAGGGAGAGAAGTCTGAAATTTTGTGTTGCCTAGCTCCTCCTTTCTTGAGATATAGAAACAAAGATGCAAGAGTGTGGGCACTGGTAGATAATCGCAGTGGACCATGAGAAAAGGAGCAGATACGTATTGCCTGACAAAGTGCAGAACATATCATGCAATCAGGAAAGGAGCTGTATGACAAATATATACAAGTGTCTTAACCTATTAATGAACAGAACCATTGTGCACAGTCCTTTCCCCATAGCCATGTGTTGGCCACTACATGGAGTCCTTACTTGTTATACTCAGAAGTGAAAGGAATTAAAACATGCCTGCAGTATTATTTATTTACTTGTTTCTTTACTAACTCAGCTTGCTGTGCTCAGCAAGAGATCATTTATATGAGAATCCAGGGGAAAACGCACAAAACATAAGTACAAATCACTGTAATAGAAGAAGGTAGCACATAAAATAATAATGCCATCTAAACCATTCTTAGACAGGAAAGACAATGTTAGCTACAATAAAGCAGGCACAAGAAACTTTTTATCTTCAGCAGAGAATCAAAAACTGGAGTTTGGAAAACAAACAGGATTTGTTTAGTAATGGACTGTTTTGGTGATATTTCAAATGTCCTCCCAAGTCTGTGCAACTTTAGAGGAAGCTATATTAAGTAAATGGTACAGAGAAAAAGTCATTGCATGGTGGACATGGGAGCTTCCCCTCTACTTTGCTCAGGGCTCCTGAGTTAATTTTGATAAAAATTGATTGATTTGGATTCCACAGTCTGTACCATAACCACATGCCATTGAGATTCTGAGGACTTAGATGGTGAACGTTAGAAGAAAAAAGAAAGTACAAATGTGAGTAAACATGAACTGAATTTGACACTGAGGTAGCTCAGACTATTCACTCTTTCCCCAAAGTACTGTAGTCTTATAGTGCAGACCCCCCCCCCATGAGCATACTTGTTACAGCAAGCCACCATATCCTCTAAAACAGGAAAATGTTGTAGACTGCAAGAAAACACATTGGGTGCATGCGAGTCAGAAAAGGACTTGGACAGGAAACACTGCACAATGATAGACCACTGGGGGTCCTGCTGGCATTATGCCATACTTTCTGACTCAAGTATAAACTGCAGATTCTAGTCTCTATTACAAATACATTTACTTCTTACTCATGCTAATAGTCCTACATGTTTCACAAAGGGCAAACGATCTTAGGTTCACAGGTTCATATGCAAGTACTAGGCAATCAGTCTGCAGACCATCACATGCTTAGCCAAAAAACCCTTTCCAAAAGTTACCTTTAACTTCAAGGCAGACTAAACAAGATACACCAGGGGAGAATTAGAGGCTGCCCACCCATTTATCTAGGTTGGCCTTGTAGGTGGCAAGCATGTTACACTGCCTGACATCCAGTAGAAGTTTGTTCCAGAACTGAGGAATATGTTGGGATATGAATTTATCATGCCAATATGTCTTATTTATCTGCTGATAAAGGTTTTGTTCTTTTAACCTAGCATTTGAAGAAGTTCTAGTTTTACAAAGGAGTAGGAGGATAAATAGGGTTGAATCCTTCATAGCTTGAAAGGCTAGACACAGATCTCCATGGAGGACTCTATTAGAGATCAAGTATATGAAAGGGCTGACAGTTTGTCCTGATAACTAAAACCTTTGAGGCCGCTAATCTTTTTAGCTATGAATCTCTGAGGTCTCTCAAGTTGTATGATATGCTTAGACAAATACATGTCAAAAGATGCAATTATATTCAATAATGGGTTTGATAAAGTATGAGTAATGGGAAATTAAGACTTTTTGGATCTAGACAATATATCTTTCGAAATCAGATGAGCAAGATTAAGACATTCCAAACCACTGTAGTGACATGCTGGTCAAATGATAAGGAATTATTAACAAGTGTGCCTAAATCCCTTACAACAGTGTTGATTTGATGGGTGCATCACCTATATGGTAAGGGAAACTGCTTTGTTTACCAAAATGAACTATGCTACATTTTTTGCATTTAATTTCAAACCATTGTCCTTGCACAAATTGTTAAGATGGTCTAACCCATGTTGGAGCAATTATGAGTCAGTTGAAGACTGAATAATAAAACCCAATTTACAGTCATCTGCAAGCGTAGTTAACCATAGGCCAGGAGTGCTTGCCTGAAAGTTTGAGAAACAAATACCAAGTAACAGAAGGCCCAAAACTGAGCCCTGTGATACACTGCAGGTTAACTTCTTTTGCTCTCAGAATTGGCACTTTTGACTCTAACCACAAGGGTTCTGTCAGACAACCAGTTAGCTATCCACCACACAATATAAGGATTTATATTCAGATTTATAAATCTGTCAGTAATGCTTGCATGAGGAATACTGTCAAAAGCCTTGGCCAGGTTTAGATATTCTTTATGCACTCATAATCACTATTTACTGCTTTGGTTACTTTTTCAAAGAAATTAATGAGGTTAAAGATGCAAGACCTTCCTTTGACATAGCCAAGCTGATGAGGGCCCATGCATAAGAGATTTTCAATAATCAGATTAATGAGGCCTAATATTAATATGCTTTATAGCTTTAAATATGAGGCTAGTGAGACTAATGAGTTTGTACTTACCAGGGTCTGTGGTTGGGCCACCCTTGTGTAATGGAAATACAATGGCTATTTTCCAAGCTTCAGAAATGTAACCATTTGGGAGTTTAGGTTAAAGAGGTAAAGTAGGGGTTCAATAAGGCCTAAGTTGACACTGACAATTAGACATTGATAATCAGACAACCTGGAAAAATGTTTCTTAGAAAAAATATTTTATTCCCATGGCCATGTATGAATGTCAGATCTTTAATTCCAGGTAATATTCAAAACAAATTGACGCATCTTAATGGTCACTGTAGTAGTTTTCTGAGAAAGTGGATGTAGCAACCAAATCGAGGGATATATACATCTGCACTCATTTCTCTGCTTATAATCCAGGGGTCTAATGTTACCCAATTCTAGAGCATTACCACAGCAAGCGATTATTTAATCAATTGTAAATTAGCAAAATAAAATCAAAACACTATGTTGCAAATAAACTTATTTTTTGGATCACTCTACTACATAAACAACCTGCTGCAATCTGTGTTCCTGTCCACTCTCTGCTATCCCTGTCCACTACATCCTCTTTGTTCCCTAAGGCTGCTATCAGTGGAATGGTGAGTACTTGTAATAGCTTTGGAAGACATAAGGGGGGCTACCCTGTCACAGGGTCATTCATGCTAGTGAGTTTTTTTTTGTTTTGTTTTTTGCTGTATGACCTTTCTATTCCCTGCTGTTCTTGAGCTCAGTAACATAAGAATGTGTATAATAGTGCCATAGATGGGCACCTCTGCTAATGTGGTGATATGTTCCTTAACAGCACGTCCACCTAATGATTTGCAATCATCCCTCTACATGACCTGAGCATCACCACCAGTGTTTATAATCTGATGTTCCTCAAGCATGCCTTCACACCCACTTTCCAGAAAAAGTCATGTAGGCAAAGCTTTGTCACATTTCTTTCCCATCTCTGTTATTAGCTTTACCAGAACTCGGGCCATTAATTTAACCCAGGTCATGTGTGCCTCAGTCAAGGCTTCATCTGTCTAGATCATGGACCCAACACAAAATACTATATTTGTTTTTCTTTAAAAAAGGTCAGTGGTACTTTGAATACTACTGATTTAAACAAGTCTTAGGTAATTCACTCCTGTGACCCTAGAGTGATTCATTTATTAAGAATAACTATTTCTGGAGAGATTATCAAAATTTAAAGAACTGCTCACCATACAATGTACACATAACAATACATTTATTATGTGCAAATCAAGAAATGCCCAACCATTCATGGCATTCTGAGGCATTGCACCACAGGTAGGATGCTTCATTGTTTCTGGAAGGGTCAGTATTCCCCTATACAAGTACTATGCTTCAGAAATGGGTTTTCTGTGAAGATATTTTTTTTACGTTTTATTATTATCATAGTTATAATTGTTTAAGTAAAATAGTTTATCTGCTTTTTGAGTTGGTAGATTGTAAAATAGCTAATAGACAGACAGAGACTCACACTCAAACTGATATGCATGCACACACACAAGCACATACACTCCTTTCACCCCCCCCCCCCCACAAACACACAGAGCTTTGGAAATCTGAGTCATCAATGGAGTTTCTTACTTCATAGGTTCATATGTATATACTAGGCTAATGATCACCAGAGCCTTTACAAGCTTAGCCATGCAACCCAACCCGACACAATTGTGTCCCTAAGCATCATGGGTATTTATTAGGAGGGGGTATGCTTTTTAGGAAGTTGCCTAAGGTTATTTGGGAGATATGTTAGTTTGGGCATTATAACTGTCTGTATTTGGCTGTCAGAGACATGGGGGCATACTTGAGGTTAATTTCCGATTTCCTATCTATTGGTCAATGTTACACTTAAATACAGTTAAGGATTGACTTTGCTTCACATGGATGTCAAGCATGGGAGTTCTCTGAATCAAAAATTTGCCTCATCAGCATGTCCTATTTATGTCAAAAGCAAAACTTAAATATTTGGATCTACTGATTCTGATGCTGTTCACTTTGCGGATGTGCAAAAGGTCCATCAGAGCTGGAATCATGGATGCCTTGTATGCTTAAAACCTCAGCTTTGGCCGGCTAAGATCTAGTTGTATTCATCTGGACATTTAAGAGAATAAAAGTACCTTTTATCTGCACTTTTTGCAAATAATACAGCATTTTAATTGATTTATTTGTGTTGCATTGAATGTTAACTGAACTGGAAGTTTTGACTCTGTTTTTTCAGTTAGTGCTTGCTAGATTTTTATTGCCTGTTAGTAATTGCAGGCGGGGGTAGTCTCATTCATTGATATCCTGTCACTGCCTATTTAAGTGGTACATTTTGGAATATTTTCTGGTTAAAAACTCAGCTTTGGCTGGCTAAGATCTAGCTGTATTCAACTGGACATATAAGAGAATTTAAGTACCTTTTATCTGCACTTCTTTCAAATAATACAGCATTTTAATCGATTTATTTGTGTTGCATTGAATATTAACTGAACTGGAAGTTTTGACTCTGTTTTTTCAGTTAGTGCTTGCTAGATTTTTATTGCCTGTTACTGATTGCAGGTGGGGGTAGTCCATTCATTGATATCCTGTCTCTGCCTATTTAAGTGATACATTTTGGAATATTTTTTTGCTTAAAACCTCAGCTTTGGTCGGCTAAGATCTAGCTGTATTCAACTGGACGTATAAGAAAATTTAAGTACCTTTTATCTGCATTTTTTTCAAATAATACAGCATTTTAATTTCCTTTATTTGTGTTGAATTGAATATTAACTGCACTGAAAGTTTTGAATCTGTTTTTTCAGATAGTGCTTGCTAGAATTGTATTGCCTGTTAGTAATTGCAGGCAGGGGTAGTCTCATTCATTGATATCCTGTCACTGTCTATTTAAGTGGTACTTTTTGGAATATTTTCTGCTTAAAACCTCAGCTTTGGCCTGCTAAGATTTAGCTGTATTCAACTGAATGTATAAGATAATTTAAATACCTTTTATCTGCACTTTTTTACAAATAATACAGCATTTTAATTGATTTATTTGTGTTGCATTGAATATTAACTGCACTGGAAGTTTTGACTCTGTTTTTTCAGTTAGTGCTTGCTAGATTTTTATTGACTGTTAGTAACTGCAGGCTTGGGTAGTCTTATTCATTGATATCCTGTCACTGCCTATTTAAGTGGTACATTTTGGAATATGTTCTGCTTAAAACCTCAGCTTTGGCTGGCTGAGATCTAGCTGTAGTCAACTGGACGTATAAGAGAATTTTAGTACCTTTTATCTGCATGTTTTTCAAATAATACAGCATTTTAATTGATTTATTTGTGTTGCATTGAATATTAACTGCACTGGAAATTTTGACACTGTTTTTTCAGTTAGTGCTTGCTAGATTTTTATTGACTGTTAGTAATTGCAGGCTTGGGTAGTCTTATTCATTGATATCCTGTCACTGCCTATTTAAGTGGTACATTTTGGAATATGTTCTGCTTAAAACCTCAGCTTTGGACGGCTAAGATCTAGCTGTAGTCAACTGGACGTATAAGAGAATTTAAGTACCTTTTATCTGCACTTCTTTCAAATAATACAGCATTTTAATTGCTTTATTTGGGTTGCATTGAATATTAACTGAACTGGAAGTTTTGACTCTGCTTTTTTCAGTTAGTTCCCCACCCACCCTCCCTTTTTGTGTTTTGGTTTTAATCTTTGTGGCTTTGAAACTGCCCGCCCCTGTTGTAAATTTGTGTTTGGATACTCCTTCTGGGCCCATCTCATTTGCTCACTCAACTGAGTGCAGTGAGATCATATTCTGATTTCAGGCACTCCTACTGTGTACAAAGAGAGCATCTGGGAAAGAAAAAAAATTTAAGCTTGTTTCCTACCTTTCCTGTAAGTGGTCTAGACTGTTTGTAGGCTTCTGAGCACCCAAGCCTTTCTGTGATGGAGGGAAGCCTTCTAGCTTAATTTTGTTTCTTAAAACTAGCCAGTTTTCTAGTTTCAGCACTCAAATCTGTTTCTTTGAACTCAGCACTTGTTCAGAACTCGTTGTAAGCACTAAATAAGCTACAGATTACTACAGCACTCAACTTTCCTCACTTGTCTAGAGGAAAGCAGTTTTTAATACATAATAAATAAGCACCTATCCAGGCATGTCTAAGGGTCAGCTCCCAGTGATTTCTTCTGTCTACCTGATGAATCTGGGCATCTTGGGGCAATGCAGCAATTGCCTCATGTACACAGACAACCCTCTCCTCCTATCACTCAACACTACAACCTGTGAGAGATGCACTTACATAGCCAAACTGGAAGCAAAGCTCTCTTCACCCAAGACTGGATTAGACAGTCAAGAGGAGAAGGTAAACACTTGCACCACACCACACTCATCACATAGTCCCTCAAAACCTACACCACCAAACCACACACATAGAAACACAAAACACACACCTACATTCGTGGAAGCTTTCAATAAAAACCTGCCGAAGCATTAGGGACCTCCAAAGCAGAAACGCAAGCAAACTCCACCCCCCAACACAACCCAAATGTCACATAGCCCACAAACTCAGTGTGCCATTCAACCAGAGCCCATAAGGCATAACAACGTACCCAACACTCTAGTCATAGGTGACTCTATAGTCAGGCACACTGATGTTCCACTCACGAGGCTAAACAAGGAGAAAGTTACTGTCAGCTGCCTGCCAGGTGCCAGGATCCACCACATAATGCATGTACTCAGGTCACTCCACAACAAGTACAAATATGACACTGTCATTGTCCATGTTGGTATGAATGACCTGAGACGTACCTCCCTGGACTACATGAAAAGAGACATGGAGGATCTCTCCAATGTTGTAGCCCAGGCAGGTTTGACCCTAGCCCTGAGTAGCATCTTGCCATCACCCAGAATGATACCACAGTACAAGGATGAAATGATTGACTTCAACAATTGGCTAAGCTTCTGGTGTCATTCTAAGGGGATCCAGTATTTGTCTGCCTGGGGCGACATGATCGATAGACCACAATGCTTTGCCAGAGATGGTCTGCACCTGTTGCCCTTGGCATTCCGGATACTGGCTAAGGCTCTTGCCACCCCTATAGTACCTTTTTTAGGCAAGGTTCAAATGACAAAATCACCACCGTAACAGGTACAAGCAAGGAAAATCTGAGGGTAATGCTACTCAATGCTAGAAGTCTAAACTTCAAAATGTACTCACTCGAGGCACTCCTTAAAATTGAGAAAATCGACATCTGTGCAGTGACACAGACCTGGTTCAAAGCTCCAGAGAGCATCCCTGCATTACCAGGCTATAATTCATACCACATCATTCGGCCACCTAATCCGGAATGAAGCACTAAAGGTGGAGGCGTGTCCATATTCATTACGGATATCCACACCTCCAGGCTAGTTGCACAGCATAATACATCAGAGATTATCCAAGTGCAACTAACTCTGGGCAAGACCGCAATCCAAATTGTAGCTTGCTACAGACCCCCCACCATGCCCAAGGATTCCCACTCCTCATTTCTTGATACACTGGAAAGTATTAGGGTACAACCCAACACCCTAATAAAGGGCGATTTCAACTACCCCGCCATTAACTGGGAAAACTACTCATTTACCAACTCTTTTGCTCAACATTTTCTGGAATTCATAAATTCCAACGCCTTGGATCAATTTATTCACACCCCTACCAGGGGCAGCAATATCCTAGACCTGGTCATTACCAACATGGGCAACCAGTGTTCCACGCCAGAGGTCAATTCCTCGTTGGTCAGATCCAACCACAAGTTAATCACCCTAGACATCCACATCCTGCCCCCATCCCCAATTAGGGAAACCACCATAAAAAACTTCTTCAAAGCCAACTTCACACTTCTTAAGACAGAAGTGGCAAATTTCATGACACCCATGCAGATGGGCAATAGAGGTACGACTGCTGAAACCTACACAAATGCACTTTATAAGCACTTACACGAGTGCATAGATCATGCTATCCCTAATAGAACCAAAATGCTATCCTCCAAAAAAAGGAAGCCAATCTGGTTTTCCTCTGCCATAAACAAACTCTACAACAGAAGAAAGAAACTGTTGCAAAAAAAGAGTAAAATCCCATGACTGGAGGAACTCCCTGGTCAACCTCAGTAAGAAGCTGAGATCCCTCATAAAATCCTTCAAAGCTAGTTACAAAAACAAAACTGCCACAGACTCTAAAGACAACCAGAAAGCATTCTATAGCCATGTCAAGAATCTCAATGGCAACACTCAGATCTGCTCTGAGTTACAGCACAATGGCACTAAATATACAGAACCAACTGATATTGCCAACATCCTGGCAGATGGGTTCAGTGCTAACTTTACCCCCTCTCACCCCCTAGAGGGCCCATCTCTATACTGGAAGAATGCAAAGTTCCTGTAATCACGGCTGCACAGGTAAATAACACACTCTCCAAAGCCAAGAACACAGCATGCATGGGACCTGACAATATCCCAGGCTGCATTCTACATGAACTACAGAATGAACTGGCACCCTACCTAAGTACCATGTTCAATCATAGTCTCACCTCAGGCTTTGTTCCCTCTGAATGGTGCACCATGACGATTATCCCACTCCACAAAGGGGGAGCCATGACGGACAATAGGAACTACTGCCCCATCAGCCTGACGAGCTTGGTCTGCAAGGCCATGGAATGTACATCATGGAACTCATAAACAAAGACAATGGAGATCTCCAAACTCTGGACCCTACCCAGTTCGGATTTTTAAAAGGCAGATCATGTCTTCTAAACCTGATTGACTTCTTTGAAGCAGTCACCAAAGCCATAGATGAGGGTAAGGTGGTTCACACAGCTTATCTAAATCTCGCCAAGGCTTTCAACACCAACCCACACTCTGGAATTATAGATAAGCTCACTAAACGAGGTATAAATCCCTATGTCACAAGATGGGTTGCCAACTGGCTCACGGACAGAACCCACACTGTGAAAGTAGCAGACTCCAAATCTGACTTCAGACCAGTAACAATTGGAGTACCACAGGGTTCAGTCCTGGGTCCTCTCCTGTTTGGTATCTACTTCTCTGAAGTATAGGCTAACACAGAATGTCTTTGGCTAACAAAGTTTGCAGATGATTGCAAACTGGGAGCCATAATCGAAACTCCTAATGATGTGAACATACTACAAAAGGGCCTCACTGAGACAGATGCCTAGTGTCAAAGACATGGCCTGAAGCTCAATGCCAAAAAGTGTATTGTCATCCCCTTTGGTAAAAACTTTGTACCCATGAACTACCACATAGCTGGTAGTCTACTTAATGATGAAAATGTGATAAGAGACCTTGGGACACAGGTGGACAGTAGTCACTCCTTTGATAATCACATTGCCACAGTGGTCAGAAAATCTTCTACATGGCTCACCTCATCACAAAAGGTTTCTCATCCAGAAAAAAAGAGGTCATTGTTCCCCTCTTCTCATCACTCATTAGACCCATTATAGAGTACAACGCCCCTTTTGGAATATACCTCACAAGACATCTACAATAACTGGAAAGGCCACAGAAATATCTCACAAAGAGGATTACTGGCCTCAAACAGATGCCCTACACAGACTGTTTCAAAAAACTCCAGCTTTACTTCGTTGCATATTGCCTACTCAGAGGCGATCTCTGTCTAACATACAAAGCTATGTCAAACCTAGAGCTCTTGGACATGCTCCACTTAAAGAAATCCCAGTCCCTCAAAGCTACACGCTCTAGGGACCTAAACCTTGTCACCACAATAAACAGAACATGCTGGAGGGATAGATTCCTGTCCCAGAGACTTCCCATACTCTGGAACAGACTACCTATATATGTCAAACAGAGCTTCTCATTAGCACTCTTCAAGAAAAATCTTGATGATTGGATGGGAAATAGGAAATCCACCCCAGGGATCACTTCTGAGGTTCTGCTCAACAGGGGCACAGGAAAATAATTTTCTTGGGTGGCGAAAGCCAGGGTACATTTTTGACTAGGCTTATATAGGCCCTAGGGCCAATAGCCTAGTACCTACTTATGAACCTATGAACCTATGCTAGACATGGATCACCTCTCAGTAACCTGTAGGAGACAGAGCATAGAGATGGGGCTTTAATATGAGTCATACAGGACAATGTGTTTTATTCTCCTCGTAAAGAACCTCTGTGGGCATTCCAACAGTTGCATATGACTGGTCAGGTACATGCCGACGGGGACATTATACTCAATGATGGTTTTGAAGGGCACTATGATTCCTTGGACTTGGATGCCATGTCCTTATTTAAAAGTTGGGCAGCACAGAATATTTTTTTCATGACCTTGGCCATATGTTGGCCAAAGGCCAGGTTACTGTCTACATATGTTCCCAGATCACTGGCTACCAGGTCAACTCTTAGAAGTGTCTTATTGATGGAGCAATTAGCCTGGGTGTCACTTTTCTGAAAAGTTACTATAATGTATTTCTTGTTATTGAGCTTTAATCTGTGACTTTGCTACCAGTCATTTGTGTGTGTTAGACCCTCTTGTAGATGTTTGTGTCATAGGGGAGCCATTTCTTGCATTACTATCCACTGTGCAATGCTGAAAACTGTATTCATCTACATTTCAGAGGTCGTCATTCCATTTGCAAAATCATCATCAGTCTCCTTTTTCCCATTTTTTTCTACATGGGTTTGCTTTTTTTTATCAATAGTAGTCACCTCTCTCGATTCAGCACCACTTTTCTACTTTCCTTGATAGTCAAGCCTGACTATTGCAGGTCTTCTCTCACAAAATCCATCATTTTTTGGCTGGAGTTCCTCATTTCCTCTCGCCTTCTTCATGTCCTCAAATCTTCTTCATTAAATCATCATCTGCTTTCCTGCACATGTGTCTGAACCACTATAATCTGTTCACTTTGATCTTCTCTGCAATTGGGCTACTTTGGCTTCTGCTCTGATGTTGTCATATCTTCATTTGTCTCTCAATCTGCATCCTACCACCCATCTCAGGCACTTCATCTTAATCACTACTATCTTTCTCAACTGCTCTGCCTTCACTGACCTGGTTTCTGTGCCATACAGAAGTTCTGGTCACACCACTGTTTTGTACACCTTACTTTTCAATTTCTTTATCATTCATCTGCAACACATTGCTCCTGGCATGCTGTGCCTGTTGGCTGCAACACCTCTAATTATAGCTTTGACTTCCTCATTCAGACTTCGCTTCTGACCAGCCCCCAGCCCATATAATTAAAGTTGTTACACTTTTTTTTCTTTATATATCATTTTTTAGCTATTTTTGAATCCCACAGTTTGTGGCCATGACAACTCTCTTATTTGTGCTTAGTTTTATCCCAACTGCAAGCAGTTTTGAATTCCATTCCCCTATCATTTGCTGAAGTCCCTGGTCAGAGTCTGCTTATAAAGCCACACTATCTGCATGCGACAGGTTTGTTGATCTGTCACCTCCTTCCTGTTTGCAAAAACAGTCTAACACCAGTATGAACGCTGGTGGGTTCAGAGATGAACCCTGATGCACACCCAAACCCACTGAGAATATCTCTGTGAGTCCAACAACTGTTCATACTTGAGTAACTGCATCCTTGTACATAACTTGTACTAATGCTACCAGTGTTTCCAGGATTTCATACCATCACAAATCTGCCTAAATCAGTTTTCTTGAGAATTTATAATATGCTTTCTCCAAGTCTAGAAATACCCATTTTGACTCTTTCTTCATGTCCAGCTTCTTCTTCTCTCCCTGTCTCATTACAGACATTGGGTCAGTTGTGCTACATCTTAGTCTGTATTCAGACTGGTCATCTCCCATCTTACCTTTTGTGACTCTGTATATTCACTTATCATTCACCCTCTGCTGCACTCTCCTGCAGTGGGACATGAATGTGATACCTCTGCACTGCCCATAGTTACTCTGATAATACCATACCACACTAGACAAAGGTAAAGACATTCATTAGCATAACACTTCTTAGAATCTCATTGCCTCTTCCTAGTGTAGTAGGTCTCAAGTTTATCCAGTGCTTTAGTGTTGCAAAGTACTGAACTGAGTATACCCCACCCTGCATGCACCCTCCCATGATGATCCTAATGATGGCAAACTTGGGGATGAGGACAAACAGAAGGATCAGAGAAGTGAGATCAATGCTGCAGAAGCTTTCTGCCCTGCTACTCTGAATATTATGGAATGCACTCCAAGAAATGTGTCGATTCAGAATCTAACTAGGTATATTCTAGTTAACCCATTTCATTAACCAAACTCAGGTAACTTAAAACCAAATTATAGATAGGATTCCAAAAAGTCTCACACTACAACGTTTTCAGATCCCTTAAAGATTAAGTGTAAAGGTTTTTCACTCTTTATTTTTTGTTAAAATTATGCCCTCATCTTGCAAAGTGGGCATGCTTACTTTAAAATGTGTAGTTTTTGCTTTGCTTACTTCAGTGCACCTATATTTAAGTTTAAGAAAAAAAAACTGATGTGTCTGCTTACCAAATACTGAGCCAATGTCCAATTACTTTCTGATTCTGTGTCATCCAGCCCCGCCTTCTAATGATGTATTAAAGAGGAGAAACAGTTTGTTGCTGCATTCTGATTACCTTATAATAAAATGTGCTGCCGAATATAGAAACCATGCCAACCCACCACAAACTGTACAGAATAAGAAAGCCCATTTTACAAGATGAAGGCATAATTAGATCAAAAAGAAAAATGGTAATTAAAAAAAACTTTGCAATTGATCTTTGAGAAAATGTCACAAACAGTATTAACGTGTGTCAGGCACAAGAATTGTAATATTGACAAGATGGGTTTTACCCATTGAACTAATATAGTGTATGTTGGGTTTGTTTACATTATGATTATGTGTATACATACACAAGTGAGGTTCCAAAACTCTGTACATTACTATACTACAAAGTTTTTGGAGTAATTGAAGGGGTAATGGTAACAAACAACGTTCCTGTGTGATATGCACATAAATCACAACATTGACAAGACAGACTTTTATCCATTGCAATAATCACTAATGCAGCATATATTGGCTTTGCTTATATTATGATTATATATATAAAACACACACATGAGGGTAAGAAAACATAATCTATCAGAACATCGCAGTGATTCATTTTTTTTTACACAGCCACATAGATATGCATCAATTTGCAGATGGTACTAGTATACGGCATATAGGCATGGACAACTGCAGATGACAAACAATTTTCAAGACTGAGATCATGGCATATAGGATCATAGGAAGTTACTAGGCTAATAGCTCTAGGGATCTTACAAGCCTAGCCAAGTACAACCCCTGTTTCCAAGACTATCAAGGTATTAAGTGGAACTAAGTCAGCAGCTACTGACCCTGTCCAAGGGGGACACAGGTGAAACTCTCAGGGTGAATTTGCATTTTCAAATCCAATCATCCAAATTACACTTAAATTGGGTCAGCGAGGGGCTCTGCTACACCTGAATTGGAAGTTTATTCCAGAGAAGTAACCTCTGTGAGACATATCTGTTTCTCCAAAAAGTCCCGCTGATGTCATATACTAGGGTGAGTTCCCTAGTGCGAGTGCATCTTATACCATTTGATTTACGAATTTACAAATATGCAGCATTTCCATTAGAGCAGGATCTGAGATTGCTTTATATGCAAGACAGAGGTCACCTCTGAGTAGTCTGTAAGACACAAAGTATAGTGTCAGTGATTTCAGTCTGTCAACGTTTGACACATGCTGAACATGCTGAATTTTCTTTGTAAGAAACCTTTGAGGTCTTTCCAGTTGCTGCAGGTGCCTGGTAAGGTATATACCAAAAGTAGCAGTGAACTCTATTATTGGCCTGATGAGAGAGGAGTACAGGGGGTTATAACCTCTTTTGTTCAGGATGCAATACCCTTACTTATGAGGTGGGCAACATAGAAAGCCTTTATTACCACTGTGCAGACGTGGTGGTCAAAGGAAATGTTGCTGTCAAACTCTGTTCCCAAATCTCTCACCACTGATTATGTGTTTAGACTTTAGAGTGTTGTTATTAATGTAGTAATCTGCAGGAACATCTCACTTACCAAAGAGGATGACAATGCATTTTTTTGCATTGAGTTTTAGCCAATGACTTTGGCATCAGTCATTTGTCTGTGTAAGTCTCTCTTATAGGATGTTGACATCATTTGGGGACTCGATGACTGCACCCAGTTGCAATCATCAACAAACTTTGTCAGCCATAGGCCTTCTGTTTTAGCCTATACATCTGAGAAGTAGATTCCAAACAATAAAGGCCCCAGCGCAGGCACCTGTGGAACACTACTGGTTATGGGTCTGCTGGTGTAGGTAGTGTCACCTATTTTGACTGTGTGCATTCTATTGGTGAACCAGTTTGCAACCCACCTGACAATATACGGGTTGATCTCCAGCTGGGTGAGTTTATCAATGATGCCTGAGTGGGGAATAGCGTTAAAGGCCTTGGCCAGGTCTGGGTAGGCTGTATACATGGATTATTCTTTATCCAGGGCTTTGGTGACTGTCTCAAAGAAGTCCACCAAGTTCAAGAGGCAGGATCTCCCTTTAACAAAGCCAAACTGAGTCAGGTCGAGTATTTGGAGTTCTACTATATCTTTGTGGATAAAGTACATGGTTATTCTTTCCATAGCTTTGCAGATTAGGCTGGACAAGCTTATGGGTGTATACTATAGATCTCAGAGTATGTGGAGAAGCCTCCTTTATATAACGGGATGAATGGACAATGCACATATGTGGAAAAGTATGCATCAGTGTGTACTAAAGATGTGAACAGCAAGCATTATAGTAGAAGTACTGCTACATATATAGAAGAGTTTCTAAAGGAAGCCTCAAAAACATAGACTGTACCATAATACACTGATAGCATCTTCAATGCAAAAGTGTTCCTCAGCAATAACACACTGCAGGCACAGTGTAGTCATGTATATATACACATATACCTAAAAAAGTAATACTGCACAAGACCTCAATAACATGCAGTGTTTAAGAATTCTATTCTCTGCTATCTGTGTAACATACTAGGGGCTGATAGCACATTGTGCCAGTATTTGCAAACATTCACTGATCCAAACGTATGTGCCAAAGTCTGCAAGTCTTGCACATCAAGCAGGCTCCATCAGTACAGAGGGATGAAGCTTTGACAATGACCTAGGTGATCTGGGTTTATTAACTGGCACAGATACCTTCAAAAGCTGGCAAGGGAAAGGAGGAATGAAAAGGCTTTGTCTGCTCACCTATCTCACCTTGAGTTAAGGGATATGGACACCAAGCTTATGTGAAGCAGGTGGTCTATGTGGCCTTGTGTCTTGGTGAATAGAGGAACCATAAACATAAGCCGGGATAGGTGAACTGGCTGCCATGAGGGGGGTATTACCACTTTAGGGGTGGTGGTGAGGATACCTAAAGAAATGGTCCATGCCTAATAGCTCACATTCACATCTGAATAATAACAACTCATGAAGTACAACCTCCCAGTCTGTTTCATACCATCCTATATGAGTGTTAATGGCAGCTCCCAGGCTCACTGTCCTCCTGCACCCAGCTAGTAACTGCAATACAGAGGGAATAATCCCCTGAATGATGTTACATGGTTGTGCTATCAGAAAGGAAAGGGCCTAGGAGAGTTGCATTTCCACAAAAGTCAGCCAGACCATGTAACCTCCATGGATTTGCTAAAAGAACTGAGAGATAAGCAGAGTTTCAGAAATGCATGTACATTGTAGGTATGTCTTGGATATCTTGGGTAGTTACACTATCATGCATTATGGTCATGCCTGGATTTAGATATATCTGTTATCTGTTAGCAGACACAGTAGTCCGAGCAGTATAAGCATATATGTGTCCGTGGTAATATACAGTGTACAGTGCAAAGAAATGTGTAACAGCAAGTCGATAATGATTCAGACATGCTAGTAATGCAATGTATCACACATACTAGCTAACTGTAATGATCACACACGTACTATTCCTAAAGAGTAACAGCTATATTAACCTGTAACAGGTATTATTATAATAAGTTTTGTCATGCTGGGAAAACAAAGCTGTATGTGTTGTAATTTGGAAAAATAACATTCACTGTAATGGTTAACATAATTTCCACTTAACCATGAGCGCTTGGTGCATATTTATAGAAAACTTTATATAATCACATAACAGCAAATGTGTTGGACAGTGTACTGACATTAATAGCAAATACAGGTAATATAGAATCTATTCAGCATGCATAGACAGAGCAGCAACTACACATGTACTGAACATTTATGGCACGTATAATGTGTTCTTTGGAGCAGTAATTATTTAATATATTACAAGTTCTGGGTGAAATGTACACGGGTCATGAATGGGTCCTGCCCATTTGTTAGTACTAGGGTTTGGAAATGTTTGTGCTCTCACATTACATTAATACTGATGGTCTACTTACTTCCTATTTCAAGCAAAGTAGGAGTATCAGAGATCTGTAATGTTCCTCTTTGTTGTGCTGCTTCGGTCCCCTTTTGGCTTTATTACTTAAGGTGTTTTAGCTAGAAAGCAAAGTAAGATGTTACAGCTAATACATCCACCTGGGCCTCTCATACAGAGGAGTAATAGAGAGGAATTCCATTAAAGTGTGCATATTACCCATGATTCACTGTCATATACATGCACTTTCTGCAATCTGTTAACATAATGTAATTACATTCTAATATGTTTCTACTGTGTACTGTCACACCACTATTTTGCAAGATAATAGATATAAACAATAGAAACCTACACTGTTGCCACCACAAATGAAATTAGTGTTGTATATAGTCAAACTATAACTATATACTAGCATGACTTTATTGTACTAGGATAAGTATCTAGGTCTATTTGTTTTCTTCTGTTTCTTTCATCTTTTCTGTCTTGTATTTTGTGACAAAACAAGGATGAATTTAGGAACATCAGGCTAAGCTACCAAATGAGAAAGCACCAAAGGTGGGGGTAGTATGGTATCTCTGTGACACATCTACTTTTTGTCACATCCTGTGCAGTAGCTTATCTGCATTATAGCCCTACACTGCTTTGGTGCTCTCTGCATTTTTAAACCATATCTCAGTAACTGCATAAATGTTTGCATTATCCAGGGTGAGAAGACATTCCAAGGAGTGGAGTTCCTTGTTAAACTCTTGCTATTGAGTAGTAACATGTTTGAATTTTCTTGGGTCGTTTTGCTACATCAAAAGGTTTATCAGGTTGGCAATGCCTAAAAAAGGCACTGTTGGGTGGACAATAGCTAATATTCCAAAGCCTAGTGGGGAGAGGTGCAGACTCCATCCCTAGCAAAGTAGCATGGTCTGCCACTTATTCCCTCCCAGTCTGACAAATATTATACTCCCTTTGAATGGCAACCTAAACTAAGCCAATCATTAAAAACAATTACCTTCTATTTGTATTGTGGTACCACCCTTAGAGAAGGCAGAATGATGCATAATGGTTGGCTCATACCAGCTTGGAAAAAACAGCTACAGACAACTGTCACATCTCTCTTCATATAGTACAGGGAGATTCACCTCAGGTTATTGACACCCGCTTATATGAATATGACTGAATCATAGCAGTACATGCAGTTTCAGCCTGAAAAAATACATTTTCTAGTAAAAGCTAAACCCTAAGAGAGTCAAATGCCCATGATAAAGGATTTACTGTTTGGCAGTAGTAATAGCCATGTTTCCAGTGTGCATTACATATGTTGTTACTGCATGGAAACTATACTATAATAACAGTTATGTCCCTAAGCTGGGAGTGCATAGTGATAATTTAGATAACTGATATTATAAGCATATTATTTATGAGCATTGTTATCGCTATGTGACAAAGAGTCCTGAGTAATAAGCAAATTAATGGTGGCAATACTACTAAGTAGTGTACCAAGAGAAAACTACTATCTTAGAATGTATTGCTAGGTTGTCTCCTCTATAGCTACATGATTGTTGTTAGATATCAGCAGCACATCATAAACCACATTGTAACACACAGTAATGTAAGAGGAGCTTAATAAGGACATCACATACCTCCAACACTCATGGACTAGTGGCTACTTCACATATCAGACAGCATCACCATAAATGTTCATTGTAGTGAGCTTGTGGGTACATCATGTCCATGATGCATGTCTCCAGTAGCTGTATATATCTTGGCAATGTGTGAAGATGCAGGATATATATGAAAGAGAAAATAATACGATTTTCAACAAATATGCAAAAAGTACTGATGGGTGATTGGACATACAAAAAACTACCATCATCAGAGCTGTAACTCTTTCGTCTAGTGCCCACTTCATTCCTGCAATCTGGTGCCCCTCAACTGTAAGTTGAATGAAAAAAAGGTTCTTTTTCCAGTCTGGTGCTCCTCACCTCTCCAGATCCTTTGTGCACTTTTAAAAACTATACTACGCACTTGCTATATTTGTGGCAACTGGCTTCCTACAAGTTATACTGAACATGGTGTACTGGTACATTTCTCTGATTAAATAATGTTCAGGGTCATAGGTTCAACACTTGAGATTGCTGTTTTGCTCTGGAATAGGCTGCCCATTCATGTCAAGCAAAGCTCCTCATTAGCCCTCGTTAAGAGAAATCTTGACAGTTGGATGGGTAATAAGAAATTCACCCTGGGAATCACTGCTGTGGCTCTGCTCGACAGGGGCACAGAAAAATAGTTTTCTTGGGTGGCGAAAGCTAGGAAACTTGTTTGGCTAGGCTTGTATTGGCCCTAGGGCCGATAGCCTTGTACTTACCTATGAACCTACCTATGAAGCACTGAATCAAGTGTTTCAGTCCTGACAGCAAAAGCAGTATTTCATTTCTGCACCGCCATTCAGAAATTCCTGTAAGGCTTAGTGGTTAAGGTCTTCGCCTCCCATGCACAAGGTACAAGGTTCAATCCTGACCTTTGACCAATGCCTGTTTGGAGTTGGTATGTTCTCCCTTTGTCTCTATGGGGTTTTCCCATGTCCAAAAAATATGCTGAGTGTTTCCATCTCAAACTCACCAATGAATGGAGCTGTGGGCAGCAGCACAGACTCTACAGGGTGCCCTATTGGGGGAAGAGTTGTACAGACCAACTGCTTTGGCCATAGGAGAACATGGATCACAGACTGCATGCTGTGGCAGGGCTAGCCACTCCACAGTGTAAAATATGTCTCTAGATGATTCAGTCATATTGACTAATGTCATGGGCATGGGTAGTTGACAAGTGGGTTGAGGGTTGAGGACCCAGCCTACTCTGACCCATGCCACACCAGGGACCCATGTTAATGTTGGGAGAGGTATATGTTCCCCTATTGGCCAGTGTGTGCCTGCCATAAAGCCCAGCAGGCCTGGATCAATAAGCTACTGGCTGGCTGGTGTCTAGTTGCCCAGCCTGGGTTACCTGGGATAGCTCTGTTGAGTGCAAGCTGGATGTAAAACCAACCAACCTGCCAAACATGAACTGAGAATTGCTATGCTTAATGTAGGTTCACTGAGAGGATGCAGCTTGGAAGTGAGTAACATGATGATACGGAGGAGGCTGGACATCCTATGCATCCAGGAGATGAGATGGAAGGGCAGTGCAGCAAAGTCACTTGGCTTGGGATCCAGGGTCTACTACTCAGGTGGAGGGCAGGCTAGAAATGGTGTAGGAATTGTGGTGAGAGAGGGGCTTCAGAAGGGAGTAAGAGATATCATCAGAATTAATGACAGTCATAGCAGTCAGACTCCTATGTAATGATAGGCAGTATTCATAATCTCAGCCTAGGCCCCGCAGCAGGGTTGTACAGCAATTGCAGGACCTAGTAGATAAAGTAGGGTGGGTGACTTGAATGCACATATCGGGACTGACAGAATGGGATATGAGGACTGCCTGGGTCCACATGGGTGGGGCAAAGAAGGCGAAGCCATTTTAGACTTCGGTCTGGCAAATGGTTTGATAGTAGCCAGCACATGGCTCAGAAAGAGAGACAGTCACAAGGTCACATACAAGAGTAGTCAACATGCAACTCAGGTAGACGTCCTACTAGTAAGGAAAAGGCACTGGGGTAGAATCTATGATTGCAAAGTCATCCCCAGTGAAACAGTCGGCCCACAGCATAAACCACTAGTTGCCACAATCAGCAGCAAGAAGTGGTCGGAGAAGGTTCTAAGGTCAACAGAGATCAGGCTGAAGACCTGGAAGTTGACTGGGGAGAAAGTACAACAGTTCAAGGAATTATTCAGGGCTCTAGCACCCAAAGAAGAGGAGGAAATAGGTGGAGTTGAAAAAGAATGTCAGTGCCTAACAACAGCATGTGTTAGGACTACAGAAAAGATATGTGGCCGAACCAAGGAAAGCTGGTGGTGTAATGCAGAAGTCCAGGAAGTCATCAAAAGAAAAAAGGCATGCAGGGAGAAGTGGGAGACAGAAAAGACTGACCAGGTTAGGAAGGACTACTTGTTGGTTAACAAAGAAGCTAAGAAAGAAGTTGCAATAGCAAAGAATAGGGTGTCAGATGCACTGTACCAACTTCTGGAAAGGGACTCAGTAAGGGGCACAAAGAAACTATTTCAGGTTGCAAGGCAAAGACAGAAAGATAAAGAAGATAGTCAGACACCCTTCATAAGGGATGCCAGCAACAACCTGCTCGCCCAGAAGACATCAAAGGTAGATGGAAGGAGTATTTCCAGCAGCTTCTGAATGAAGAAAACCCCACAGAAGCTGTACTGCTTCAGAAGCAGCCTACAATGGGAGAAGAAGAGGAGGAACCCACCCTAGAAGAAGCAAGAACAGCACTAAGGAAAATGAAGTCAGGGAAAGCAGCAGGCTCAGATGAGGTCACAGCAGATATAATAAAGATGCTGGGTGAGATAGGGGAGAAATGGCTCCTGAGGATACTAATAGCAGTGTGGAGAGAAAGGTGTATCCCAGATGAGTGGAGAATAAGCATACTCATGCCAGTGTACAAGAACAAAGAGGACATTCATAACTTTGGGCAGTACAGAGGCATCAAACTCCTATCATATTGCATGAAAGTTCCGGAGAGGGTGACTGATAAATGGATACTCAGAGTAGTAGAATGTAAGATGGGAGATGAGCAGTTTGGATTCAGATCATGATGCAGCACAACTGACCCGATGTTTGCATTGAGACAGATACTTGAGAAGAAGCTAGAGATGAGGAGAGAGTCCAACTGGGGATTCCTAGATTTGGAGAAAGCATATGACAAGGTCCCAAGAAAGCTGATCTGGGCAGTACTGCAGTGGTTTGAAGTCCCAGAAACACTGGTAGAATTAGTGCAGGCTATGTACAAGGACCCAATGACTCAAGTAGGGATGGTGTTCAGCCTCACAGAGGGGTTCCCAGTGGGTGTGGGTGTACATCAGGGTACAGCTCTGAGCCCACTGCTGTTCATACTGGAAACGGACTACATTAACAAACAGGTTGGAGGGGACAGATCAACAAAGCTGCTGTATGCAGACGATGTGGCAGTACAGGCAGACTCTGAGCTAGAACTTCAGCAAAGGATAGGAGAATGGAATGCAAATCTGAAGGCACATGGGATGAAACTAAGCACAGATAAGACAGTGGTAATGGCAGCAGATTGGGGAAATCAGAAGAAGCTGAGAATAGAGATAGAAAGATAGTGGAACAGGTAAACAGCTTCAAGTATCTGGGAGGAGTAGTTGAGGAGAAGGGTAGTCTGAATGAAGAGGTCAAAGCTAGAATCAGAGGGGCTGCAGCCAACTGACATAGAGTATCAGGTGTAATCTATGACAGAAGAATACCAAAGAAGCTGAAAAGTAAGGTGTACAAGACAGTGGTGTGACCAATACTACTGTATGGTACAGAACCTGGGCAGTAAAGGCAGAACAGTTGAAGAAGCTAGAGGGGATGGAAATGAAATGTCTGAGAAAGGTGATAGAATGCACAATGTGGGACAGAAGAAGACATGAGGACATAAGAGCAGAAGCCAAAGTTGCTCCAGTTGCAGAAAAGATCAAAGAGAACAGACTATGGTGGTTTGGGCATGTGTAGAAAAGTAGAAGACAATCAGGTGAGGAAGATTTGGGACAGACGGAAGAAGGTAAGAGGAAGCGAGGATGTCCAGCAGAGAAGTGGATGGATCATGTGAAAGAAGATCTGTGACAGTCAGGCATGAGTGTTGAAGAAGGCATGAGTGTGGCACTGAATCAAGAGAGGTGGTGACAGTTAACATGATACCCCAATCCCATGTAGATAAATGGGAAAAAGGGGACTGATGATGATGATGATGATGATTCAGAAATTCTGGTACAGAAATGCACTACCATCCAGTATGCATCTGTCTATCATGCCCTCTACCAGGGCAGCTGCCCCCTTTGCCCCATCTTAGCTATGCTTTTGATTATCATAGTATGAGATACTGGTTAGTACAGCTATTAGCACTGCTTAAGAGTGGTATGTGACCATATCATTACAGTTAACTTATGTGCACAGTAATTGTATTACTAATATAAATGAACAAATATCAACTCTCTGCTACACTTTACAGTACACTGTACAATGTGGTTCGTACCTGTAGTCTTTCTGTTTAGACTGTCAGATATGACTAAATATAATCTGTATATCCAGTTCTGACCATGCTGCACTGTTCTCTACATTTCTGCAATATTCAAGACATGCTTGCAAAGTACAGACATTTCTATAACTGTTAATTTCTCATTCTGTTAACAATTTCTGAATCACATGCATATTCATCTGCATGAATTTTATCCCTTTTTTTTTTTGCAAATATGTGATGGTTTTCCAGGCTGGGATTCTGAAGAAGTGTGGCTGATCAAAGCCCCCCTCTTCATGACACATCAGCTATACAGCATCACCCAATAATTTAAACCCTATCAGGCCAGGCTAACTAGCTGGTATGGACTGGAAAAGACAGGATGTGGGTGAACAGTGACCCTGTAAGCCACCACTGCTGCTTTCAGAAAATGGCTTGATACATTTCTGGGAAACCCTCCTCCCTATATTTCTTTTTTACTTTTAAGCTGTAGCAAACTACTTGCTGCAATGTAAAAGACAGTTGCTACAGTTTAGACCCCACAAGGAGTGCTGCAGCAATTACGTTTGATCACAAACGCAATACCAGCTTTTAAAAGCAAGTATGCATTAAAGAATGATCAGGGTTGGGTGATCGCACCTCAACACTTCATGTCCTAGGCAGTTGCCTCTTCACCCCATCCTAGCTATGTTACTGTATCAGGTGCATTCACTCCTCTTCCTAAAGTGGTAACATCCCCTTCATGTCCTGCACTTTCACCTACTCTGGCCACTGTTTATTGCTCTAGTCTTTGCTGAGTTTCCAGGAATGGACTACTCACAACAGCATGTCATCTCTATGCCTCCTTTGAAAAAAGATGAGCGGGCATAGCCTTATCATTCTTCCCATCCCCTACCAGCTGTTGCAAATGGTTTTGCCATTAATTCAGGTAAGGTTCACTGGGTCATAGTAGGGGCTTTAGCCATCTACACCAAAAGAGCTGACTTTCTTTGCAAAACTTGTGGATTTTGGCACATGATTTGGGACTCAGCAAGGGTTGGCATAGACTGGTGCTGTATACTGTCAATCCCCAATGTTCTGAAATATTTCATGTTAATGAGGCCCATCAGAAAAGCATGGTACTGATGAACAAAATATGACAGCCAGTATGTCATACAAGTCTATAAAATTCTGAGATGCACACACATATGGGATTGTTACCTCTACTGAGGGAGATAGTGAAGCTGCCTGACACCAATGTCCACTTATATTATGTCACATCTCTTGTGCTACAAAAATTGTGTAGTCTGTGTTTAAGATGTATATGTCTATTATGTTCCTGCAATGTTTTTTTTGCTGTTGAAGACTTGAATGGAAGATACTACTTGTGTATTATAATAATCTCGACATTTCTGAGGATTCCTTTAGAAACCACTCTATGTAGATGACAATGCTTCCACTGCAGTGCTTGTTGCCGGCATGCTTTGTGGGCACTGATGCAATGTTTTTTCAAACACGTATGTTGTCCATAAGTATATCATGCTCTTAGCATAGAAGTTATCCACAGCAGCACATAACTGTATGATGCATACCCACACCATCCAAAAGAGTAATTACAAATATATGTGGCTGTATACAAATATGAATCATTCTTTCTCTCTCTCTCTCTACAGATATTATAAATCCCTCCCTCTCTCACTGTCTTCATATATATGTATATATATATATATATATATATATATATATATATATATATATATATATATATATATATATATATTCATAGGTTCATAGGTAGGTACTTGTGTGTCAGCTTTCGCCGCCCCATTGATTAATTAACTGAGCCTCTGTCAAGCAGAGCCAATGAAGTGATCCTAGGGGTGTACTTTCTGTTACCCATCCACTCATCAAGGCTTCTCTTGAAGAGTGTTAGTGAGGGGCTCTGCCTAATGTAGTTAGGAATTTTGTTCCAAAGCATGGGGAGTCTCTGTGACAGGAATCTATTCCTCCAGCATGTTCTATGTACTGTTGTGGTGAGGTTTAGCTCACTAGAGCGCGTGGTTCACAGTGACTTGGATTTCTTTAGGTGGAGCATGTCCATCAGTTCTGAGTTGGACATGGCTTTGTAAGTCAGGCAGAGATCACCTCTGAGTAAGCGATATGCCACTGAGTACAGCCAGAGTTTTTTCAGTCTGGCTGCATAGGACATATGTTTGAGGCCAGTAATCCTCTTGGTGAGGTGCTTTTGTGGTCTTTCAAGCTGTTGGAAGTGTCTTGTGAGGTACATCCCAAATGGGGCATTGTACTCTATGATGAGTCTGATGATTGACGAGTAGAGGGGCACTATAACCTCTTTATTTCTAGATGAGAACCCCTTAGTAATTAGATGGGCCACATAGAAGGATTTCCTAACTACTTTGGCAATATGATTGTCAAAGGAGAGATTACTATCTACCTGGGTCCCCAGATTTCTTATTACCTCTTCTGTATTAAGGGGGCTGCCGCCTATGTGGTAATTTGTGAGTGTTTTGTTTTTCCCAAACAGGATGACTATGCATTTTTTGGCATTTAGCTTGAAGCCATGACTTTGACACCAGATGTCTGTCTCAGTAAGGCCTTTTTGGAGGATGTCTGTGTCAGCCGGAGAGTCAATTATGGCTCCCAGTTTGCAGTCATCGGCGAACTTGGTTAGCCATAATCCTCCTGTGTCTGCCTGTACTTCTGAGAAATATATGCCAAACAGTAGGGGTCCCAGAACTGAGCCTTGTGGGACACCACTTGTGACTGGTTTAGAGTCAGACCTGGAGCCCGCTATTCTTACCGTGTGAGTTCTGTCTGTAAGCCATTTGGCAACCCATCTTGTGACGTAGGGGTTTATGTTCAGGCTGGTGAGTTTTTCTATAATACCCGAGTGAGTAATGGTGTCGAACGCCTTGGCGAGATCAAGGTAGGCTGTGTGAAGCACCTTTCCCTCGTCTTTGGCCTTGGTAACTGTCTCAAAGAAGTCAACCAGGTTTAGTAGGCATGATCTGCCCTTAACAAAGCCGAACTGGGTCGGGTCAAGTGTTTGGAGGTTCCCAATGTCTTTGTTAATGAGTTCCATGATGATGCGCTCCATAGCCTTGCAGACCAGGCTAGTCAGGCTTATGAGGCAATAGTTATCAGGGTCAGTAATGGCTCCTCCTTTGTGGAGCGGAATAACCATTGCTGTGCACCATTCTATGGGCACATAGCCTGTGGAGAGGCTGAGGTTGAACAGCATGTTTAGGTGGGGGGTTAGTTTGTTCTGTAGTTCGTGCAAGACGCAGCCTGGGACACCATCTGGCCCCATTGATGCAGTGTTTTTGGCTTTTGAAAGGGCTGTTTTCACCTGTGCTTCTGTGATTTCTGGGACACTACACTTTTCTGGTATTGTTGTGGGCCATTTTGAAGGTGAGAGGGAGGTGAAGTTTGCACTAAATCTATTTGTCAGTATGTTGGCAATATCAGTAGGTTCAGTATATTTTGTGCTATTTTGCACTATCTCAGAACATATCTGTGAGTTGCCACTTAGACTTTTGACATAGCTAAAGAAGGCTTTGTGGCTATCTTTCGAGTCCTTGGCTATTTTTCTTTCGTAGTTAGCCTTGGATGATTTTATGAGGGGACCTTAATTTCTTACTGATACTGATCAGGGATGTCTTTCCTTCTTGGGATTTGCTTTTTTTCTGAACTAGTTTCCTCCTTTTGTTGTATAACCTGTTTATGGCAGGGGTCCACCAGACTGGTTTCCTTCTCTTAGGGGAGTGAGTCTTGGTTTTGCTAGGGATGGCACGATCCATGCATCCTTGTAGGTGCTTATTAAGTGCAATTGTAAATATATAATTGTATGTATATATATATATATATATATATATATATATATATATATATATGTGTGTGTGTGTGTGTGTGTATATATATATATATATATATATATATATATATATATATATATATATATATATATATATATATATATATATATATATATATAGTGAAAGAAAGATGACCGACCCCATTGCCACCATAGGTGTTTGTTCTAATGTGAGTGTAGCCCTATGGTTACAATTCTCATTGTACTGCAAATTACAAAAATGTTGTTTAATATAGTCCAAGTGGCTAGAACATCTGTATCTGGTCACTGTGGGGTATCTACAGTGAAAGGCAGAATGCTCCTGGTCTCAGAGCATGGTTCTTTGGTGTTCAGTCTGGGGTCTTCACTATCAAGCCTCTTCTTGCCCAGGCAGTTAGTAAGAGCTTTTCTGTTCAGATCCTTCCTCTCTTCAGGTTGCAGGTGGTAAAGTCAGGGCTATTCTGATCAGATTCTTCATCTATTCAGATTACAAGTGGGTAAGTCAGTGCAAATGACAGCAAGATAGTGCTCTATCTGACTAGATAAAGGGCTAGAAATTTGGTGGGATCAGGTGGAAGGGCAGTTAACTGATCTCCTAAGACAGGGAGTGGTGCCATGGGGCCTGGAATGAGGTTAGATGATGTAAGAGGCTGATGGGTATGGGCTGTCAGTCAAACAAAACACTACTGTTTGGCCCCCATTTCTCACTCTTAATTACAAAAGAAAGCCCAAGTCCAAAATCAGTAGTATTTTCAAATAACTTAAAGTTGCTGTTTAAGTTTGTACACATCACAAGGTAAAATGTATTTTCAACCTCCTGACAGTTGCTGTTTAAATCTGTACACATACTGCGATCACAAAAATAAATAAATAAATACATAGATTAGCTTGCTTCCTGTGTTACTAGTTCAGAGATAAAACATACCAAGGTAGATTCAGTGATCTACAGATCTAATTTCTTTTTTTGTTCAATTTATTTAAAATATTTTTAATCACTTTCTTTTTTTTCTCAATTTTTTTTTATTTTTCAAATACATTTGAATGAATTCCATAGTATTTATACATAACATCTTAAATAACTATAACTATTTACATTAACCTGACACTATACCAGATCTTAATGTATACAGTTACTTTATAAGTATGTCCAATCCTTTATCAGAGTGTCTGATCAATTATTGTATAGTGTCAATCACCAATAAGACTTTTCCCCAAGGGTTGTTGATAAATGGCTTTGAATAAATTCTTAGTCTTTTAATTGTAATTTCCAATAATGATGTAGTCTTCAGTAGGCTGTAGAAGTCTTCCAAAGTTGGCATTGTGTTTGTATTCCATCTTCTTGTTATACACTTCCTTGAAATTGCAAGTATAGTCCATACTAGATACATGTTTGACCTATTCAAATGAGGACCTTCTTTCACATTTAATAATACAAGAGCTTTAGTTAAATAAAATGATTCATTAAATAAGCCTTGTAGAAAGTTATTAATACTATTCCAAAATGACTTAATTTTAACACAATCAAAGAAAATGTGGTTCCAATCTGCATTGCGTATTTGCTCACATCTCCAATATATTCCTTTTATCGAAGAACTAATTTTACTGATTCTATGTGGGGTTAAGAATGCTCTGTCCATCATTTTCAATTAAAAACTTTCAAGTATTGTGTAAAGGATGTATATTTTATCAATAAAATATTTGTTTTAATATCTTCAGTTAACTGTACTATGTGTCCTTTTCTTATATATTTCCAAAATGAGGTTTTGGGTGTTGTTTTATAGTTTATCAATATTTTGTAAAATTTTGAAATACTGTTTCCCATGTCAAATTCATTATCTATGATTTCATATATGTATTTGTAAATTTAGGTATTTCTTTAAATGAAGAATCATCAATTATTCTACCTAAATCTTGGGAATATGACAGAATACTCTGTAAAGTTAGACAGTCCTGTTGTGGAATTTTGTATGTTGTTTTTATTACTTGCATATCTAAAACTTTTAGTTTTTTGATACATTGAAACCAACAAACAAATCCTTTCTGTTCCCAAGAATTAATGATTTCTCTATATATTTTATGTGGAAAGTTCTTTGTGACTATAAATGGTGTTAAAAGATCAAACCAGATTTTTAAATCTATATTTGCATTAATAATTTTCCAAAATGAGACAATGTAATCATTAATCATATGAGTTTTAGTGGGTTTAGTTGTGTTATATTGCATACTAATACATATGTGCCATAGCAAATTGTTTTTATTTATTTGAATTTTTTTTTGTAAGTTAAATTCATTTTTTGATATGACATTTAGTAATTCTTTCCAATTTTCTGAGTAATTTGGATTTATCCAATCTGAGATTATTTTATATATTGATGATTTTATATATGTTTCTATATCAGGAAAGTTTAATCCTCCCTGTTTCCATGGTCTGATATGATGTATTAAAGCTATTCTGTTTATTTTGGGAAACCTTAAAAATTTTATTAGACATGAATTTATTTATTTAAGTATATTCCTTTTCAGATCTAATTTCTTGATTTATTTTTTTTAATTAACAGGAGTGATTAGAGTTAATTAACAGTTTGTATCCAAATTCTGGGTTAAATAGTACAGGTGTTTTAGCTGTGTGATTTATGGTTTAGATTCCTAAGTGCAAGCATACTGTAAAAATGGAAATGCTTGTGCTTAGACCAGTGTGGTGGTGGGTGTCCAGCCTGATCTGCCAGCATTACTCTATTTTATCAAGAATGGCATTTCTGTTTCCTTTGAGTGGACCCATAATGAGCTTGTACAGGATGTGGAAGTGGAAACCTATGGTCTGGGAAATCATGGCAGTGCTTCACTAGTTGGTTTCTGAAGATCTGGAGTCTAATTTCACACAGGTGGTGTGCTTCCCTGATTTTGAACTCATTCGCAATTTTCCCTATGTAAAAACAACTGCATCTATTACACTGTGCACAATGTATCAAAAAAGCAGTGTTGCAATTACCAGAAAACGTGCCGCTGATTTTTATCATGAGTAATGGGCAAAAGAAGTAGTCCTTGTTGCTCATGTATATGCAGTAAGTGGAAAAAAGGGGGACCCCAGGGGTATGTTCCTTTGGTGTCTTATTCCAGTATGATTTTGCACTCTATCTGGTCCCTAATGCTATGTGCTCTCTTGAAAACGAAACAAGGATCAGGTCCTCCTAGGCATTAGAACAAGACCACTTGTCTATTTACCTACTTAACTGAATAAACTACTTGAAACTTCAACAAGGCATCTTTATTTCTTCCACAGAGAGCATATCAGAGACACAGACTGAGAGAAAGAGAGTTTCCTAGATATGCTAGCTCAAGTGATTTTATCCAGACTAACCCTTTTTAATCTGGTTAGAGATCAAAATACCCCAGACACCTACTGCTCTTGATTTAGTCAAATCCAAATATATATACATTAATATTGTCACTGGTAGTAAACCCAAGCTGATCTAGTCACTTTATTGTTAACTTAAAATGTTCAATACCCTTTTCATATAATATATAGCAACATACACACACACACACGCACACACACACACGGACACACACACACACACACACACACACACACACACACACACACACACACATCATCATCATCATCTTCTTTCGGCTGTTCCCGTTAGGGGTCGCCACAGCGGATCACCTGTTTCCATTTCTTCCTGTCCCCTGCATCTTGCTCTGTCACACCAATCACCTGCATGTCCTCTCTCACCACATCCATAAACCTTATCTTACGCCTTCCTCTTTTCCTGTTACCTGGTAGATTCATCTTTAGCATCTTTTTCCCAATATACTCAGCATCCCTCCTCAGCATATGTCCAAACCAACGTAATCTTGCTTCTCTGGCTTTGTCTCCAAACCTTCCAACCTGGGCTGACCCTCTAATATACTTATTCTTAATCCTGTCCACCCTTGTCACACCCAGTGCAAATCTTAACATCTTTAACTCTGCCACATCCAGCTCAAACTCCTGCCTTTTTGTCAATGCCACTGTCTCCAACCCATATAACATAGCTGGTCTCACTACCCTCTTGTAGACCTTCCCTTTCACTCTTACTGGTATTCGTCTGTCACAAATCACTCCTGACACTCTTCTCCACCCACTCCATCCTGCCTGTACTCTCTTCTTCACCTGTCTTCCACACTCACCGTTACTCTGAACTATTGACCCCAAGTATTTAAACTCATCCACCTTCGCCATCTCTACTACTTGCATCCTCACCATTCTTCTATCCTCCCTCTCATTCGCACACATATATTCTGTCTTAGTCCTGCTGACCATCATTCCTCTTCTCTCTAGAGCATATCTCCACCTCTCCAGGGTCTCCTCCACCTTTCCCTACTCTCACAACATATCACAATGTCATCTGCAAACATCATAGTCCATGGGGACTCCTGCCTGATCTCGTCTGTCAACCTGTCCATCACCATTGCAAATATGAAAGGGCTCAGAGCTGATCCTTGATGTAACCCCACCTCCCCCTTAAACGCATCAGCCACTCCCACCACAGACCTCACAGCTGTCACACTACCCTCGTACATATCCTGTACCACTCTTACATGCTTCTCTGACACTCCTGACTTCACACACACACACACACACACACACACACACACACATATATATATATATATATATATATATATATATACTGTAACTAGTCTAGTCCAGATACAGATTTGCTGTATCCAGGACTGTTTGTAACCATCTATGCCCCCCAAACCTTTCTCTGTTGGAAAGAAGCCTCCTAGCTTATCAGTGGGAGTGGTAATCACTAGGTAGCCTATCTAGGTTCATAGGTTCATAGGTTTTTACTAGGCTAATGGCCCTGGAGCCTATATAAGTCTAGCCCAAAAAGATTCCCTGGCATCATGCCACCCAAAGTTAGTTCCCAGTGCCCCTGTCAAGCAAGGCCACTGAAGTAATCCCACAAGAGGAGTCATTTCTGGCCCATAAATTGTAGTTTATTGGCTGTTTGAGCAGTTTTTTCTATCTCTTTCAACGTTAAGGTTTAAAAGCCTGTGTTTGCACTTGTTTTCCACCTTTCCTGTAACTAGTCTAGTCCAGATACAGAATTGCTGTATCCAGGACTGTATGTAAGCTTCTGAGCCCCTCAAGCCTTTCTGTGTTGGAGGGAAGCCTTCTAGCTTATCAGTGAGAGTGGTAAGCACTAGGTTGCCTATCTACCACAAGAGGAGTGGTTTCTGGCCAAGAAATTGTAGTTTATTGGCTGCTTGGTCATTTTTTCCATCTCTTTCAACTTTCTGGTTTAAAAGCCCACATTTGCACTTGTTTCCCACCTTTCCTGTAATTAGTCTAGTCCAGATACAGATTTGTTGTATCCAGGACTGAGCGGTGCCAAAAAGTCTGCTCTTCTGAATTTTCCCTTAGATTTGCTAGTTCTCTCCTCTCCTGCACTTTTACTAGCTTATTAGTCTAGCACTTTACCAGACATCTTGTAGGAATTATTGTAGCACCCAAAAGTGCTACCAGCACTAAACCTTCTACAAGGAAACAGCTCCAGTACTTATTATTAATGCCCACCCCTCCAGGCATGTCTAAAGGTCAGTTCCCTGAGTTTTCTCCTATTTATCTGTTGTATTCAGGACTGTCTGTAAGCTTCTGAGTGGAGCCAAAAAGTCTGCTCTTCTGCATTTTTCCCTTAGATTTGCTAGTTCTCTCCTCTCCTGCACTTTTACTAGCTTATTAGTCTAGCACTTTACCAGACATCTTGTAGCAATTATTGTAGCACACAAAAGTGCTACCAGCACTAAACGTTCTACAAGGAAACAGCTCTAGTACTTATTATTAATGCCCACCCCTCCAGGCATGCCTAAAGGTCAGTTCCCTGAGCTTTCTCCTATTTATCTGGTGAAATCGGGCATCCTGAGGCAATGCAGCAACTGCCTCATGTACACTGACAACCCTCTCCTCTTACTACCCAACACTCAGACTTGTAAGAGATACACTTATATATCCAAATTGGAAGCCATGCACTCTCCAGCCAAGACTGGAATAGCTGACCAAGAGGAGAAGTTCAACACTGGCACCACACCACATGGAACACATAGCCCTGCCTTCACATAAAGACACAAACCACACAACCACCTTTGCGGAGGCTCTCAATATAAATCTACCCAAACAGCAGAGACCTCCAAGGCAGAAATGCACTTGACCACCACAACACAACACTAATCATGAGACACATAACTCTTCTAAACAGTGTGCCACTCAACCAAAGCCCCTAAGGCAAAACAGCATGCCCAACACACTAGTCATAGGCGACTCAATAGTGAGGCACACTGATGTCCCACTCACTAGGTTGAAAGAGTAATTTGCCTGTCAGGTGCCAGGATTTGCCACATAACACACACACACACACGCATACACACACACACACACACACACACACACACACACACACACACACACACACACACACACACACTCAGGTCTCTCAACAACAGGTACAAATATGACTCTGGCGTTGTACATGTGGGTGTGAATGACCTGAGACATGTCTCCCTGGACTACATGAGAAGAGACATGGAGGAGCTCTCAGATTATGTAGCCGAGGCAGGTATGACCCTAGCCCTGGGCAGCCTCCTACCATCACCCAGAATGGTACCACAGTACAAGCAGAAAATTATTGATTTCAACAATTGGCTAAGTTTCTGGTGTCATTCTAAGGGGATCCAGTATTTGCCTGGGATGACATGATTGACAGACCTCGATGCTTTGCCAGAGATGGCCTACATCTGTCACCCCTGGGCTTCCAGATACTGGCCAAGGATCTTGCCACCCCTATAGTGCCTTTTTTAGGTGGTGCTGCAAAGACCAAATTACCACCATAACAGCTACAAACAAATGCAATCTGAGGGTCATACTGCTCAATGCTAGAATTCTAAATCTCAAAATGCACTTGCTAGAAGCACTCCTTAAAATGGAGAACATCGACATTTGTGCTGTAACAGAGACCTGGCTCAAGGCAGCAGAAACCACTCCTGCACTACCAGGCTATAGTTCATTCTACACCTTTCAGCCCTAGAACTTGAACAGAAGCTCGGAAGGTGGTGGTGTTTCCATATTCATAAAGGATGCGCACACCTCCAGACTGGTAGCCCAACATAATACATCAAAGATACTTCAGGTACAGCTAACATTGGGTAAGACAGTGATTCAGGTCGTCACCTGCTATAGGTCTCCAATCATGTCCCAAGACTCGCACTCCACGTTCCTAAGCACCTTGGAGAATATTAGGATCCAACCTAACACTCTCATACTAGGTGACTTCAACTATCCCTCCATTAACTGGGAAACTACTCATGTACCAATACAATTGCCCAACATTTCCTAGAATTCATTAATTCCAATGCCCTGGACCAGCTCTTTCTTACCACCACTAGAGGTAGCAAGATCCTTGACCTGGTCATTACTAACATGAACGATCATTACTCTACACCAATAGTCAACTCCTCCCTGGTTAGATCTGACCACAAACGAATCAGCTTGGAAATCCACATTCCACCCCCACCCCCACCCATGCAAAGGTAACCACCATGAAAAACTTTTCCAAAGCTAACTTTGGTCTCCTAAAAATAGTGGTGGCTAACTTCATGGCACCCATGCAAATGGAGAATAGTTGCATGACTGCCGACTCATACACCAGTGCACTGTACAAACATGTACACAAATGCATGGATATTGCCATACCCAATAGAACCAAGACACTCTACTCCAAAAAAAGGAAACCTATCTGGTGGTCCCCTGCCATAAACAAACTCTACAACAGAAGGAGGAAACTGATGTGGAGTAAGGTGAAGTCCCAAGACTGGAAAAACTCCCTAATACCCTCAACAAAAAGTTGAGATCCCTCATAAAATTCTATAAAGCTAGCTATGAAAACAGAATTGCAGCAGATAGTAAAGACAACCACAAGGCCTTCTATAGTTATGTAAAGAATCTCCACGGCAATACCCAGATTTGCTTTGAGCACAATGGTACCTCCTACACCGAGCCAACAGATATTGCCAATATACTGGCTGACAGATTCAATGACAACTTTTCCCCTCTCTCCCCTACCAAAGGACCAATTACAATACCAGTAGATTACCTGGCACCCAGTATTACTGCGGCACAGGTTAAAACAACACTGTCTAAGGCCAAGAATACAGCTTCTATGGAACCTGACAATATCCCTGGCTATGTTCTACATGAACTACAGAGTGAACTGGCACCTTACCTCTGCACCCTGTTCAATCACAGCCTCACCTCAGGCTTTGACCCTACCAAAGAGAGCACTGCTCCAGTCATCCCTCTTACAAAGGAGGAGTGACTACAGACCCTAAGAACTATCGCCCTATTATCCTGACAAGTCTGATATGCAAAGCTATGGAATGCATCACCATAGGTTCATAGGTTCAAGGTCACCTCTGAGCAGCTGCAAGTAGCTGAATAGAGCGCATTTAACTTTAGGCCGTGGCCTGGCAAGCCAGTTTGCAACCCATCTTGTGATGTATGGTGCGACATTTTCTGATGAGTTTTTTTCAATCTGAATGGGTTGTCAAGCTAATGGGCAGGTAATTTCCAGGGGGGAGGGCCTTTGTGAAGTGGTATAACATAGCTAAAAAGATTGTCTTTGAGTCTTTTGCTATTTTTCTCGATACCCCCCTTTCTTGGTATTGTCAGATTTTGGGGGGGAACGGGCATGATATAGGGTGACAGGTGCAAGCGCCCCTTGGGCAGCAGCCGCGCTTGTCCAGGGCAGCTTACTGTGACCTTCTCCTTACTCAGTCTGGGTGAGCGGGACCAGTGTGTCTGACCTGACTGGTCTTGCCAGTCCTATGTTGAAGAGCTCATGGGAGGAGGAGAGGGTTGTTGTACATGAGGCAGGCAATTGTAACATTGCCTCAATATTCAGTTCACCAGCTGAGCAGGAGAGGAGAGGACTAGCATGATCCCTCGACATGCTAGAAGGAATAGACAAAAAAAAACTTTAAAAGGACTTTAGGTAGCAATAGTTTAAACCTGCTTAACCGGAGCTGCCCTAGTGCAAGCAGCAGCACACTCACAAATCGGGCTAATCGGCAAAAGCTGCAAAATACTTAAAATCTCAAAAGTGTGGCTTCTTTCTTCTCTTCTTTTTTTTTTCAGAAAAGACGCCAAAACCAGAGGCAACTAGGGTTTAGAGAGAGGAATGAGGAGGATGGAAAATGCCCCCCCTAGTGGCCAAAAACTAAGTGCAAACAGAAAATTCAGAAAACGGTTTTTGTTTGTGCTCTAAATACAGCAACTAATACAGAAATCAAGTTAAACAGAAAATGAATGCTCAAGGCAGCACAAAAAGCAGAAAAACTTTGAAGCAAAAAAACAAAAAAAAAATAAAAAAAAAGTCTCTCAGTGGCTTCCTTTTCTCAGCTGCTTTTCCTCTTGCAGGCTACTAACAAAAAAGCAAACAAACTGAAAAGACGCCTCAAACCACGGGTTTTGTAAATGACCCCACACAAGAGTGCTAGGTCAAGGACAGGAAATCAAGTTTAACAAGCCAGAAAATGCCTGCTAGGGGCAGCTGCAGAAAAACTTAGCAAATAAAAAGAAGAAAAAAAAAATTAAAAAAAAAAAAGTGGGTCTCTTCTCTTCTCTCAGCTTTTTCCCTCTTGGTGCTTCACCAACAGCCAACAACAAGCCTGAAAAGCTCAAACCATGGAAATGACCCCTAGTGGCCAATAAAACTACAGTTTCAAGTCAGTAACCACCCGGGGGGGGAGGGGAAGCTGCTTCTGTGTCATCCCCACCAAGCCTGTAACTGAACTTTTAAACTCTCTCAAAAAGTGGGAAAAAGCAAGATTTTTTTTTTTTTGTGTTTTACAGATGAAATCAAGTTTAACAAGCCAGAAAATGCTCAAAAGGCAGCTTTGCGCAGAAAAACTTAGCAACAAACAGAGAAAAAACTTAAAATCTCAAAAGTGGCTCCTTCTTCTCTCTTTTTTTTTTTTTCCTCTTGAGGGTGCTTCAACCAACAGCAAGCCTAATAAACAAAGATCTAGGGAATCTCCAAACTCTGGATCCCACACAGTTTAGTTTTGTGAAGGGTAGATCATGCCTGCTCAACCTGGTCGACTTCTTTGAGTCAGTCACCAGAGCTGTGGATGAAGGCAAGGTGGTTCATGCAGCCTACGTTGATCTGGCCAAAGCCTTTGATACCATTCCCCACTCAGGAATCATAAAAAAACTCACTAAGCTAGGCATCAACCCCTATATCACTAGATGGGTTGCAAATTGGCTCACGGATAGGACCCACAGTGTGAAAGTAGCTGACTCCAAGTCAGACTGCTGACCTGTCATGAGTGGAGTTCCACAGGGTTTGGTCCTGGGTCCTCTCCTGTTTGGTATCTACTTCTCTGAAGTCCAGGCCAACACGAAGGGACTCTGACTGACAAAGTTTGCAGTCGATTGCAAGTTGAGAGCTATTATTAACTTCAGTAAAATGAATAAGAGGGAGAAACATAGCTAGAAGAATATAAAAACTTTAATACGGTTAGCCCTTACACATCACAGATGCTTCTTCAGACCATGAATAAAACAAACTAAAACCATTTTAAATATACTTCATGCTCTATTAAATCATCATTCAATTAATTAATCTGGTAAAACCAATCAAGTTAAAGGAACAACATAAAAATACATCTACATAATCTAAAATATATTGCCATCCTAGTATTTCAAAACATTTCATAACTTAAGAATAGATAGAACAATCAAGTATAAAATACAGATAGAGGAGGAACATATAAACTGGATCTCATAACCGTCTTGTTTTTAGATAGGGTTTAATTGATGTCCTATCATTCAGCCCTAGTTCTTTTTCAGCCTGCAATTCAAATCTTCATGGTCTGAAGAAGCATCTGTGATGTGAAAGCGCTAACTGTATTATTAAAGTTTTTTTATATTCTTCCAGCTGTGTTTCTCCCTCTTATTCATTTTACTGAAGTTAATAATAGCTCCCAACTTTGTTCATTGGTATGAGATGGAGTTAATTTAGAGTGGCTACACTATTGACTTTCATAGCTATTATTAACTCCCCAAGTGATGGTGACATCCTACAGAAAGGCCTCACTGAGATCAACGACTGGTGTCAGAACCATGGCCTTAAGCTCAATGACAAAAATGTGTCTTCATCCCCTTTAGGAAAAACATGGTTCCCATGTATTACCACATCGATGGTAGTCTACTGAACACAGAAGGAGTTATAAGAGATCTGGGAATACATGTTGACAGCAGCCTCTCTTTTGACCACCACATTGCCATTGTGGTCAGAAAGTCCTTCTATGTGGCACATCTCATTAATAAGGGTTTTGCATCTAAGAAGAAAGAGGTCATTGTCTCCCTCTACTCTTCCCTCATTAGGCCAGTCATCAAGTACAATGCTCCATTTGGCACATACCTCACTAGACAGCTGCAACAACTGGAGAGGCTGCAAAAGTGCCTCACAAAAAGGATCCTAAGCCTTAAACACTTATCCTATATGGACAGATTCAAAAAACTCCAACTTTTCTCTCTCATATCACCTACTTACAGGCAATCTCTGCTTAACTTACAAAGCCATGTCTGACCCAGCTCTGTCAGAAATGCTACATATAAAGAAATCCCAATCCCTCTGCAACACATGCTCCAGAGACCTCAACCTCGTTACCACAATCAACAGAACATGCTGGATGGAAAGGTTCATAACCCAGAGACTGCCCATCCTATGGAATAGACTTCCCATACATGTCAAGCAGAGCACCTCACTGGCCCTCTTCAAGAAAAATCTTGATGAGTGGATGGGAAACAGAAAATTCACCCCAGGGAGCACTCCAGTGGCTCTACTTGACAGAGGTACTGGGAACTAAGATTGGTTGGCATGATGTCAGGGTAATCTTATGGACTAGGCTTGTAAAGGCTCCAGGGCAATTAGCCTAGTACACACCTATGAACTATATATATATATATATATATATATATATATATATATATATATATATATATATATATATATATATATATATATATATGGATTCACTTCAGAAACTCGGAGTACTGAAATCTCGAATTTCAGTATCTCGAGCCCAAGAAGTTGAATCCACAAAACAAAGAAAACTGAAAACCGTGAATTTCAAAACCTCGAATACCAGACGTTTTGAATTTCACAGTTTTACTACATACACAAACACACCATCCACCACACAAACACACAATCACTCTACTACATGACAGCTAGTGGGGCAAGCCCCCCTGCACCCCCCACACCCCCCCTAATCAAATATTCTCACTCCGAGGTTGCGCTACATACAAACACACACAAAACACACACAAGCTACTTTCTCTTCGCACACACACACATCACAGCAACAGAACACACTGACAAACACCACAGCCCCAACCCAAACCTCTTAACACACACACACTTACCTGAGTACCTGACCATAGCAGAACTTTAGAAGCACGGAATTCAAAACCTCCGGTATTCGAGGTTTTGAATTTCGAGCTTCTAAACTTTCGCTATTATGTGAATTCGGCTTCTTGGGCTCGAGATACTGAAATTCGAGATTTCAGTATTTCGAGCTTCTGAAGTGAATCCATATATATATATATATATATATATATATATATATATATATATATATATATATTGTAACAGCTATCTGCAATAAATGACTTTACTTAAACAATAAAACAGACCAGGCACTGACTGAAGATGCAGAGGTTCAAAAGTACACATAGAAAGAAAATAAAACAGTCAGGTGAACAGACAGAAAAATCTGGCACACACAATTAGATATCTTAGCTGTCTGTCACTAAATAAACATTAGTCCTGACCATTCAGAATTAGAGAAATATCAAACATGCTCAAGGAAACCTTGTCACAGGTGTAGTACCAATTTCTTCCACGCAAAGGCAAGACAAGACAACAAGCTAGGAACAGACTTCGAAATATACGTGCCAGTTTTTCAGTTCTTTTCCTCAAAGCTCATTATATCATGTCCTTTCACAAAGAAAGACATGTCTCTTTACATTACATCAGACTACATTAGAGAAAGAAGTCATTGCATTTTGGACTCCCACTTGCAAGTCTCTCAGGAAAAATGCTGCTTCCCTTGAAGTACACTTTAATAAAGTTATATGACTCTTGATGTTTGTGTGCCCACCCTTGTATGGCTTAGTGATATGCAAATAATTAAGCTCTTTTTGCGAGGCCAAAGAAAATTGCATTTCAGAAAGAGAATAGGTTGTGCATAATCAAATCATGGGAAACACATTTTGCAGTTTAGAACAGAGGTCAAATGCAGTTTATAAAGGCATCTCACACACACACACACACACACACACACACACACACACACACACACACACACACACACACACACACACACACTACAGAATCCACCCAACACACACATACATACATGGCCATGTGTGTTTTTTCTGCATGTGCCTATGTAAGCAAAGCCAAAATACACTGCATTAGTATACTGTCTATAAATGTGCATAATCAATGTTACAAATCACATGCATATTTAACATAAACTCTGTTACTACTTTATTTACTCCAAAAAGTAGCAGCATGCCTCTTTATTTACTCCCAAACTTGGAGTAGTGCAGTGTAAGATTTTGCATGTTTTAAATGTCCCCAAATAAGAAAACAAAGAAGAACAAACCTATTTAAATCTACACTACCTGATATGAAAATATCAAAGAAATGTTTAATAGTTATTACTCCCTTCTATTTAAACTAACTCTCCACCTGCAAAATTTCCATCATAATATTGCCAGCACTAGTTAGATGGGTACAAATATGTTTAATTTCACAATGCAACCCTCATTCTTTATTTATCAGTGATCCATCTATTCCCAACTCTTTTTTAAAACAATTTAATTATTTTTACAAGTTTTGAAGTTATGAATTTTTCTTTCTTTTTCTCTTGGAATTCTGTCCATGCCTACAATTGTTCTCAAGTATTATGCATTCCAAAAGTAAGCCCTAAGTATAAGTAACGGCGGATCACCACACCCTCAAATTCTTTTACCGCAAAAATTCTCTTCACATTGTTACTCATGCTTACCTATTAAGTGTATGACCAGTCCTAATTAAGGGCATACTAATGGGGACTGATGGAACCCCACACCTCCAAAATGGACTCCAAAAATGGAATACAGCTTGCAATGCTGAAATATTTTGGAATAGTATATTGGCATGGGTAAAGGATATATATATATATATAGGAGAAATGGCAGTGGAATTTCTAACTAGATTGTTTAATGAAATTTTGGAAAGTCAGAGGATGCCTGAGGAGTGGAGAAAAAGTGTTTTGGTACCTATCTTTAAGAATAAGGGTGATGTGCAGAGCTGCAGTAACTACAGAGGGATAAAACTGATTAGTCACAGCTTGAAGTTATGGGAAAGAGTAGTGGAAAAAGGGTTTAAGAAGGGAGGTGATGATTAGTGATCAGCAGTATGGTTTCATGCCAGGAAAGAGCACTACAGATGCAATGTTTGCTCTGAGAGTGTTGATGGAGAAATACAGGGGAGTTCAGAAGGAGTTGCATTGCGCCTCTGTAGACTTGGTGAAAGCATATGACAGTGTGCCTAGAGAAGAGTTGTGGTATTGTATGAGGAAATCGTCGGCTTGAGAGAAGTAAGAAGAGTGGTACAGGGATAATAATAGAGGGTGTGTGACAGTGGTGAGGACTGCAGTGGGAGTGACAGATCCGTTTAAGGTGGAGGTGGGATTACATCAAGGATCAGCTCTGAGTCCTTTCTTATTTGCAGTGGTGATGGACAGGTTGACAGATGAGATCAGACAGGAGGCCCGTGGACTATGATGTTTGCAGATGACATTGTGATCTGTAGTGAGAGTAGGAATCAGGTTGAGGAGACGCTGGAGAGGTGGAGATATGCTCTAGAGAGCAGAGGAATGAGGGTCAGCAGGGCTAAGACAGAATATATGTGTAAATGAGAGGGAGGGTAGAGGAATGGTGAGGATGCAGGAGTAGAGTTGGTAAAGGTGGACGAGTGGATTAAGTACTTGGGATCAACAGTTCAGAGTAATGGTGAATGTGGAAGAAGTGAAGAAGAGAGTACAGGCAGGGTGGAATGGGTGGAGAAGAGTGTCAGGAGTGATTTGTGACAGACGGGTATCCGTAGAGTGAAAGGGAAGGTCTACAAGAGTGTAGTGAGACCAGCTATGTTATATGGGTTGGAGACAGTGGCATTGACAAAAAGGCAGGAGTCAGAGCTGGATGTGGCAGAGTTAAAGATGTTAAGATTTGCAATCGGTGTGACTAGGATGGATAGGATTAGGAATCGGTATATTAGAGGGTCAGCTCATGTTGGACAGTTTGGAGACAAAGCAAGAGAGACGAGATCGTTTGGTTTGGACATGTGCTGAGGAGGGATGATGGGTATATTGGGAAAAAGATGCTAAGGATGGAGCTGCCAGGTAAGAGGAATAGAGGAAGGCCTAAGATAAGGTTTATGGACGTGGTGAGAGAGGACATGCAGGCGGTTGGTGTGACAGAGCAAGATGCAGAGGATAGGAAGAAATGGAAAGAGATGATCCGCTGTGGCGACCCCTAACGGGAAAAGCCGAATGAGAATGATGATATTGGCATGGGTAAAGGCGCCCAATGTATAACTTTGAAGCAACAGATAAGCTGATCGAAGTCAGAGGGCCTGGACTCATTGGGTTCCCCATGCAGGTGAAGGTACTGTGCAGGGCATCCACATTGTCATGGTGCTCTACCTGTATGGCACACCTGGTACTGTTGTCAGGTTCCCATAAAGGGAGACTTACATTGCCAGGCAACTTCAGCTGGACTCACAGGTCCAAAGAGTCCTCCTGCAGGATTGTGCATTACTAGGAATAGATAATGATATTCATTACTATACAATGTCTCAAACACTTATTACTTGCTCTTAGTGTAGCAGAAATCCCAGGCATTTAGTATATTAAATATTGTGAAGTACTGATCTAGAAATACCCTGCCCAATGGGATAATGTCATTTCCAGGGCAAGGATAAAATTCAGGTTCCAGGTAAAGTTGCAGAATGGCAGGGCTCTGTACTAGACTACTCCAAATGTTTTGGAATCATACTCTTTAATTTATATTAATATTTCATTTATTTATTTATTTATTTATTTATTTACATTTGTTGACCGGGAGTGTCTGACTGGACGTAGGTCCATTTTCAGCGGAGGCCCGGGGAGAAAAGCTCCACAGTTAAAATAAACAGACAGTAGTTACATTGGATTACATAGTGACTAACAATTTAGCATAGCAATTACTTACAACATATTTACAGATGATGAACATAGTACATCAGTAGACAACTAGAATCTTTAACTGTGAAGCACATAACAGACATTAACAAATGTTACAAGAAGAAGTTCCTGCTGTATAATAAGTACTAGGCTTGTGAGCATCTGAGCTTGCTATAATCAAGATAGTTAGTGGAGGGAAAGAAAGGTAGTGGTTGGATGGGGTGGGTGATATTAGAGTGGTAGTTGCAAGGGCATAGCCAGCATGTTTTTAGGTGTGCTTTTAGTAAAGTTTTGAAGTAGGTGCATGATGGTATGGAGGTAATTATGGGTGGAAGGGAGTTCCATAATTTGGCTATGGTGCAAGAGAATAGTGCTTCACCAGCAGAGTTATTGGCTTTAGTGATCTGCAAGTGATTTTTGTTGCTGGATCTTAGTGGTTTGGTGGTGCAATAGGGTTGGAGTAGATTCTGGAGGGATTGGACATTTAGAGGATGGTTTACTCGTTTGTGGGTGAGTGAGAGTTGATAACACTGAAGGAGGTGAGGGAGTTCAAGCCAGCCCAGTTCAGCAAGTGAGAGACAGTGGTGACTACGGTAGGATGCCCCTGTGGCGAATTTGGCGATTTTGTGGTAGCAGGTCTCTATCTTGTTTAGATCGCATTGCCTTAGGTTGGTATATATTGGAGAGGCATAACATAGGGTGAAGATAAGGTGGGAATTTGCTATTGAAATCTTTGCTGCTTTGGTGAGAAGTTATTATTTCTGTAGAACGCTCCTAGTTTTTTGTGGACTTTTTTTATGGTCATGGATATGTGAATGTCAAATTTTAGTTTATTGTCTATTTCCACTCCTAGCAATTTGGTGTGTTCAGTTGGGTATATAGTGGTGTCTTTTGCTGTGATGTTAAACTGAGAGTTGTTTTGAGTATGTTTGGTGGGTTGGAAGATGAGTAGTTTAGTTTTGTTTGGGTTGAGTATTAACTGGGCATCGGATAACCAAGTTTCAACAGAGGAAAAGGCTTCCTGTGTGACTTTTTGCAGTTTGGGTAGGGACTGGGCTGAGCAGATGATGGTTGAGTCATCTGCGTATTGTATGAGTGTGCCATGTTTGGTGGCAGAGGCTAGATTATTGGTGTAAACAGAGAAGAGTAGGGGTCCAAGGATGGATCCTTGGGGAACCCCTATGGAGACAGGTAGTTGGGGAGATATGTCATTCTGCCATACAATGGATTGTTGGTGGTCAGACAGGTAACTCTGAAACCAGTTGGTGACTGATTGAGAGAAGGATAGGTTATTGAGGACAGAGATAAGTTGTTTGTGTGGGACCATATCAAATGCTTTAGATAGGTCTAGGAAAGTAGCAGAGGAGAGATAGCCATTGTTTTTATGCTGAAGGATAGTGTTAGTAAAGGAGAGTAAGGCAGTGGTGGTGCTATGGTTTGGTTGGAAACCATGCTGAGTACTGGAAAAGAGGTTGTTAGTAAGGAGGTAGTCTGAGACCTGAGAGTGTATGCATCACTCTAGTATTTTGGAGAGTGGAGAGAGAATAGATATGGGGCGGTAACTGATTAGTTCTGTGGAGGGTCCGCCTTTGTGGAGGGGAATTATATGTGATACTTTCCACAGTGTGGGAATGTAACTTTCTGACAGAGATCGGTTAATCAAGATGGATACTGGGTAGGCCAGAGCATCAGCTGCGATTTGTAGGTATTCACTTGGGAGGCTGTCTGCTGCTAATTTGGTGGGTTTAAGTTTAGTTAAGAGTTTTTTTATGTTGGAGGTAGGTACAGGAGAAAAAGAGGAGACAGTGGGGAGATTACTAGTTGAAGGTGTGGGTTGGAGGGGAGGGGGGTTGTGTTGTTTAGCTAGTGATAGTATGGTTTGTGTGACGTGTGTGTTGAATGAGGTAGCAATATTTTCTGAGGAGTGAGGGATGTTCGGAGGAGGGGTACTGACTTTACCTGGGTGGAGGATGGAGTTTATGGAGGACCAGAATTGTTTGGGGCTGTGTTTTGAGGAGTCTAGGGCAGACTGGTAGTATTGGAATTTGTCCTGTTTTATTAGCTTTTTGACTCTGTTGCGTAGTTCTAGGAATTTCTGTCTAGTTGAGGGGGTTTTAATTTTGCGCCAGTGCTCCCAGGCTTTATCACGGTTTTTCATTTCTGACTTAGTGGTTTTCTGTAGCCATGGGGAGGGTTGTGCTTTGGTTCTGGAAAGTCTTATGGGGGGCATGGTAATTAAGGATGCTCAGGAAGGTAATATTAAAAAATTCAACTGCATCATCAAGACTGAGACATCATTCATATCACTAGCAACTATATTCAAACTCATATATATCCATCATATTCAGCAAATTAATAAAATATATATATATATACATATATATATATATATATATATATATATATATATGTATATATACAGATAGATATAAACATACAGTGTTATAACTATTAATGGGAAAATATATATAGTAAATAAAACTCACTTCTTTCACCTAATTGTGTAATATTTTGACCAAATTCTATTAAAACAAATGATAAATAAAATGCATTTCCCATTATTATTCATTCCTTAAATTCTATTTGTATTTTATACTTTCATGCATTTAAATCACCTACATAATAGGTAAGCCAGTATTTCAACAGGCAAACCATTAAAATAAGAATAGATGCACGAGACTCTGTATTGCACTGGGCAACTTTTGTAAGTTTGTGTTCAAGATGCACTTATCTGTTGTGTTCCTGAACACTTGCATGGAAGATCCTTACTAATAGAGCAATTAAACATCATTACTAGAATAAAACTAAAACCTCTGCAACATATTTTTATGGTCTGTATATGCATGCCACTATGCTGGGTTTTTTTTTTTTCTCCATTGTCTTCCGCATTTCTCCTTTTCAGTTTTTATTTAGCTTCTTGTTTATACTTTTGGGTCACAAAAGTTTGCAGAATTTGACACATAACACCAATGTCAGCAACAAAGTTGCTGATAACAATGTAATATGTAAATCTGCCACAGTGAACTCCAAATATCTTACAACAGAGCATCTCAGCAGTAATGGCACACCATACATTACTCACAAGTAATCCATAAGTAATGAAAAGTTGCTGTCAAAGTGTGATGTACATTAACAAAGTTATGGAAATAATTTCACAATCCAAGAAGCCTGCCAGTCATAAATACATATGTATAACAGAATCTCTCCTGTAAATTTAAAGACAACCACAGAATATGTTATTATTAAAATATGTTAGCTATCACTGGATTCCAATGGAATCCTGAAATTTTCTAATAAGAAAATTAATAAAGGCAGAAGGCAATCATGGACACATTGCCACAGCTAACATTAGGTATCATTGAGGGCTTGTGTGGGGAACACAGGTAACACACACACACACACACAGACACACACACAAGGAATTTGGCAGATAGAAATGAAGATGTGGGATATGGGTAAAGAAGAGGGGCACACAAGAGGTATGAGTGGCACACAAGAGTTATGTTGGAATTAGAAAATCTGAAGGGAAGTCAGAGGGCCATGGGCATTTTTCTGTTGTGGGAATAGGGAAAAGTAAAGATGGTGAAAGAGGAGGAGAAAGCTATCAGAGCAGGTAAAACCACACCACATGACAGACAAAGGTTAGTAAAAAAAAAAAAAACAATAAGGACAGATAAGTTACACAGAGGGCATACTGCGCAAAATGGGCAATGGAAAGTTGTCAAACAGGTTGGAGATGCATACCAGCCATGGTGAAATGCAGAAAAAAAATGTTACCTATGCACTATTATGTTATGGCTTGTTGCAAACTGTGTGGCAGTCATACCTGGATGTGTATGACCTAAATGTGTGGTGCAGGGTAATAAATAATGATCACAATACAAATTAGATAAATAAACAGCAGTGACGTGTAAGCCAAGCAACATCACAGAGGAAAAAATGCAGATCTCAAAACGCTAGATAAAGCCAACAGAGTACAGAACTGAACCATACATATGAAAGGGAAACAACTAAGCACAGTGACAAACAGCAGTACTGCAGCACAGCAGCAAGATAGCTGCTAAAAACCAAACTGGGTGCATGCAACCCAGACATGCAATGGAATGCATATATGTGGCACACGTTCTGTGGCAAAAGCAAAGCACAGGTGTAAGAGTATATATAAGGTGTAAATTGTAGTCTCTGCATGTAATAAGTCATATGAACAGCAACCAAGTAACATTGTTAAAATGAAGACAGAGTGAGATGATAATATTGTGGAAACTATGCAAGCCATACAACCAACATCTGAGCCAGACAGCATGGTAATTAGCTGACCACACATTAACAGAAGGACTACGACAGTAACAAATAGTAATAATGTTCAGTCATAAACACAGTCACAGGCAGTGACACATACGAATCAAGTATATGTTGTATCTACAACTGTATGCATTACCTACCAACAATTAGTGGCAGTCAGTAGCCTGCAAAAGGCAAATATCCAGATGATGCTTGCTGATTATGAAATGTTGCAAAGAAATACCTACGTGCACAAGTCTCCACAAATACAGGTTACAAGTACATTATAACAAAATCACTCAAGGTGTTGTAAGTAACTAAAATAATAATGCTAAAATCACCCAAGGTGTGGTAAGTAGCTATAATACCAATGCTAAACTAAAGGACATACTACATAGTCTGACAAAAATAGTGTGAACACTGACATAGCATGCACCCCAGTTCAGTCTTTAAACAGCAGACAACACACCACAGACCAGTCACTAGAAAAAAATCCATTAGTGTACCAACCCATTAATTTTAACCACCAATCTAAACACTTCAAACTTGCAAATAAAACACCTACCACAACACCTACCACAATGATATGTGTGACAGGTACACAGACCCGACTGTCATTTTGGTTGAGGGCTACATTTTAAAAACTATCATCTTAAAACATGGCTTGCTGTTGAATAGTATTTTTATATATTTGTATTTAAATCAGACTTTTAAGCACAAGTATAGTGTGATTATTGCACTTATCTTACTGATGCATGCTGGGTATTCTGGCATTCTAAGCAATATACATGGCAATGTAAGAAATACAGGCCTGTAACAAGGATCAGATACATTTTATTTAACAAAACATAAAAATTAAGCAACATACCACTCTCCCTCCACTGCGCCTCAAGCCTGTACACCCACTCAATGCACAGTGCACAATTTTAGGTACTGTCCTCGCCTGAAATCAGAAATGGCAACTATGAATGATGTAGTCCTCAAATAGCAGGAAAATACATTATTTAAATCGGGTTTTAAAAATTTTACTTTTGAAGAACATCAGAGTATCACCACATACATTTTGCAATGTTACACACACAGGCCTTTATATCTTTGAACACAGTTTGGAGGACAAGAGATTCAAACCTGCAATTCTAATCTATGTCCACATCTAATGCTGACACCTACCTACCTAGCTAATCCATCTTGCTTGAAAGGGCATTTTGTGAATGCTGTGAAAAGACCTGAGGTTATGATTGTGCAGGGATGCATTACTAATATGGATCATAGCTTAGGATTTCAAATAAGAACCACATGCTGGGCATGTTAGTAAATAATTTGCAAGAATAAATTCATGCCAGCACTGTGGTCACAACCAGTAACAACAACTGAAAACCTTTATCCTTCAGACAGTGGGACAGTGTCACATATCACATAGCTTCAGTTAGCAGATACAAAAAAGGGGCTGTACATCAGGGACACAGTAATGTCTGTGGGAGGACTACATTTACAGATATTCCTTGTGTATATCACAAATCAAATGCTTACATCACTGTATCCCCCATCTCCATTATAATTGTTAACCTGACCATCAGACTCCCTCAAAAGATAAGATGTGGTTGTTGAAGTGAATGTCATAATGAATGACAAATGTAAACTTGATAGCACTTTTGAAAAATAATACTATATTCCACAAAACTATTTGCCAAACATATAACTGTTGCAAGCTTTACACATAACCCTGTAGTTAAAGTGATGCTGTTAACAAAACATTACAGATTATGAAGATAGGAATTCAATGAATAACCAAGTTATTTGTAACCATGCACAAAATAAAGAAGAATATTCACAAATTTGTGAAATATACAAAGATAACACTATAATGATGTTTCCCCTATGTAGAGTTGAACCCTACATCACACCAAAATATAGGTGTGGTGGCCAATTTCATTATAGGCTAAGCCCACATGCAGCACATATCTCTACTTAACAAACAGGTACTACATGTGTGTATCTGTATTCCTGTGGATAATGGATGAAAACGGAAACTTCTGACACTTTATTGGTCATTATAATCTAAAGAAATAACAGCTATCAACACCTAACTAAAAACATATCCATAAGCAGTCAGACAGGCATTTTTCTTGGTTTAAATAAATGGGACTATAGTAGGAATGTTCACTTTATTAAGAGGAGTGAAGTAAAGAAGTTATTTATGAGTTACTATCCACACATACACAAGTAGACTTTGTAGTATAACAGATAACTATGAAATGTGTAGTCATCCGCAGCCTAGGTGCTATAGGTATCAGTGATACCCAACTATACTGGATGTGTGAAATTATCTCATTATATGCTGGAAAACATATGTGCATCTACAATGTTCAGCATTATGTACATTATAAACTTTAATAAATAAATTAAGAGCATGGGAATAGAACCCATCTTTATATGGGGAGCAGTCGCCATGTCTTTTTAATTATACAGATGAGCTAATTGTCAGAACAGCTAGTTAGTCATTATAAAATCCATGTATCTGATGTATTTGGGGCACAGCTGTATTTTAAAATTCTGTAGGAATGCTTAGGTATACATAGTATTTATGACACTTACTGTAGGCATCCACCAGTTGTCTCTGCACCTTGGCGACCCTCCTGCAAAGCTCCTCTGGGTCCCTCTGATTCAGGTCATTGCAGAAGTGGAGAACCTGTACTCCAGCCTGGTAGATCCCCATACATTGTTGATGATCCATCAAAATCCAGTTCCAAATGTCGATCATCACAAGTTTTTTTGGCCTGGTTCTCATCCAATGCTCTACTCCAGCTTAAACAGCCAGCATCTGGGTAGTCTCCTCCTCAGTCCAGTTGGGCACCTGGACATATCAAAGCCTCTTAAAAGTAATCACCTTGATAATGTCAATACTCCAATGGAAAATGTAGTTGGATTTGAAAATTGCTCACTAAGGTCCCAGTCATTTTCAGGTAAGAATGGTCTGATCTGTAAATTTATCAAAATCAATATTTAAAAAGGGGTGCTTATATCATCTTATCAGATTTGTGCACGATAATGAGCACATGCTACACAGGATACAATTTTTTGATACATATTGGGTACTTGCACGGAGTACCTTCCCATTATGACAAGCTATTGGTCAATGCACTGAATTTTAAGAACTCACACACATGTGCACAAACTGGATTCCAAAACCTGGAATTTTAATGAACCTCATTAATTACGTAGGGCACAAATGAATTAAAGATGGACGCACACTAGGTGCTCTTATTTTCACTTATACCTGAGTCATTGGGTGGCTGATAAGGTAAATTGTCAACTACTACCATTTCTTTTTTTAAATTGAATTTTCTTTTCATATCACATACAAAACAGATCATAACACACAGAGATGCTGATTAACATGAGTGTTCATAAAGAAGATAACATACAAAAAAAAAAAAGTCTTATCTACAATATGTACAAAGTGCTGCTTTGGGTGAACCCCTAGACAAATGAGCCACAAAAGAAAACTGAATTGTAATGAAAATTTTACCAATAGCAAATGTATTAAAGCTAGACAATATTGACTGTGACAGATCCAAATTTTTAAACAATATTTTCAGAACCATACACCAAGGGGCAAAATATAAGGGGAGGGAATTATTTTTTCCAATAAATAGGAATGATACTTAGAGGTATCCCTGATCAGAGCAGAAAAAATGAATTTAATTATCTGACAAAAGTTCAAATAGGGAATTCCAAAATTTCTGAAAATAAATGCGTTTCTTGGGACTTGTTATTAAAAGTTTTTGTGAAGTTATGTATGTGATCGCCATGTTCCTGAAACCACTCCATGACATCTTGGTACTATCTAGCCAGTGCTTGGTGATGTATAATTTGACTAATGAACATAAGGTTATTAGGATGTGAGATTTAAATTAAGATGAGTTATTAATTGGGATATGTAAAAGTGCCATCTCCCATGAAAAAGTTGATTTATGGTAACCCATTTTATCTAATTTCACCTTGAGAGAGCACCAAATGGAGCGGGAGTATCTACAAAACCATAAAATATGCATAATGTCCACTTGATGGTATGAACAGAATGGGCATGCAGTTGAAATATTTGGGTTAAATTTGTTTAAATGGACAGGCATGAAATATAGATTATTGCTGATCATGAATAGGGTGTGAATAAGTTTTTTAAAAGGGGAGAAAGAGTAGATTTAGTAGCAGATAATTTCTGATCCTCTGATAAGACAGATCCTTGCTGGTTCTAACAATCTGCAAATAACACATTATCTTTACGGAATTTTGCAGTGATAAGCTTGTATGTTAGGGATAGCATATTCTTGTTAGTTGATAAAGCTTCCAATAGTTTAGATACCTGATTAATGTCCATTTCATTTATAGTGTGGGCATAAGGCAGAGAGGCAAAAGTTCCCTTAGTTAACATAAAAGTATAATACATTTTTGGACAAATTTAGTGTATCATGTAATCTTGTGGGTGATAAATCTCTAAACTTATAAATATCCCATATAGTGTAGTCTCTGATGTGTGGATAGTTGGCTAAATTAATCATATTTCTATTCAACATAAGATTAGGGTTTAGATGAATAGGCTGTAATAAAAGGAGCACTTTTTCCAAATTAACAGATTTGACTAGTTCCTGAAAATTTTTTATTTTTCCTTTAGGATATGGTGCAATTTTGATTTCTTAAGGAATAAATGGGTATATAAAGGGAAGAGCTTTGGGGTTAAGGTTATTGTCTAAAACATGATTAAACCACATATTAACCAAATTGGGGGGGTTCACAGCTGGGCGGTGGGATTGGGATTAGCAATTTTAATTAGTCTATTGGCATGCAGAATTCTGTAGTAAATACATTGGTCTGGCATGCCAAGACCCCCCCTTATCTTTTGAAAGTGTAAGTCTTAGATAAGATATCCTGACTGCTTTTGGGTACCAAATAAATTTCACAAGTGCCTTGTCTATTCTTGAGAAAAAAAATATTGGGAATGGATGACAGATGCATGGAAGAAGTACAGAATCCTTGGGAGGATATTTATCTTAATAATGGATGTTTTGGAAAGCATAGGGAGTTTCAGCTGTTGCCATCTGGACATATCTTGGGTTATAATTGACCATACTTTCGTTAAGTTGGAATGTAGTACCGAAGGTGTAGCATGATCATAACTAATTCCTAGATATTTGAAGGAATATACTGTGCGAAATGAAGAGTCTATAAAAAAATTCATTATGAGCAAAAGGATTAATTGGGAAGATACAAGATTTATCTTGATTGACCTAATAATCCGAAATGTATGTAAAGGTATTAAGAGTTGCGATTATCTTCTTAGTGTCTGCTATGGGGTTTTCAAAATAAAGGTTCAAGTCATCAGCAAATGCAGTCAGACTTATATTGGTATGTAATATTTTGGGTATTGAATGGAAAGTTTTCTGAAGCAAAAGTAGAAATAATGGTTCTATGTAAAGGTGAAAAGAAGGGGAGAGAGGGGGCAACCCTGTCGGGTTCCATTAGAAATTTTTATTGGCGATGAGCACTTCTTGTTGATATAAAGGCTTGTAAAGGCACTATTATATAAAATTTTAATAATATTAATAAGATTTACAGGAATATCATAATGTCCTAGGACTACAAATAGAAATTTCCAATTAACCCTGTCAAATGCTTTGGAAGCATCAAAAATCATAGCATATCTTGGATTTTTGTCTTTCTTAGTAATGTTGATCATGGTCTTTAATGTTAAGGTATTGTTCCATGTAGTCTATTGGGCATGAAGCCAGCCTGGTCATTTGAAATAAGGGAGGAGATTACTTTTTTAAGCCTTTCAGCTAAAATAGAGGATAGGATTTTGATATCTATATTTATTAAAGAGATTGGCCTGTAGTTATTTTTGTTTGATTTGTCCAGATTATTTTTGGGTATTAGAATTATATTTGAGTGATTAATATAAAGGTCCAAAATCCCGTTACTAACAATAGAGTTAAATAGTTTTAGTAAAATGGGAGCAAATGAGTCTTTAAATTATTTATAAAAGACTGGGGTGTAACCATCAGGGCCTGGAGCTTTTCCTGATTTGAGGTTATCAATGGCCTTAATTATTTCTGATTGGGTCAAAGGGGCTGATAGGATTTGTTTCTGATCTGCATTTAATTTAGGAAATGTAATGGGTTCAATATGATTTTCAATCTCTGAAGAAGGGGGTTGGTGATCATTACTAGAGTATAAATTTGAATATATCTGATGGAATAGGTTAATTATCTGTAAGTCTGATTTAAATAGTTTACCTTGGTGGCTAATGAAGGTTATTCTGGGAGAGGATTGTTTATTTTCAATCAATCAGGCTAGAGCTTTAGAAGGGGCTTGTGTCCATTCAGAAAAATTAGCGATAAGCTTTAATTCTTGCAAGGAGTAATTATATTGATGTAAGTTGAATAGTTCATTTTGTTTATTAATCATAGCATTTTCCAACTTTAATGATTGGTTTTCTTGGAGTTTATCTAGATCTCTAATCTCCGATATGAGACCGTATTCCTTTTCATTCTTTTTATTTTTGAAAAATGTAGATTATTGGATGAATATGCCTCTGAGGATAGTTATACAAGCTGCCCACTGAATGTCATATGGGATACTTGAGTTTCTGGGATCATTTGCACACTCTCATAAGGCAGAGACAATTTCTTCTTTCACTACTAGGTTAAGTAAGATATTATTGTTAAGGGACCAGTTAAAATCATTACTATGGGAGGATGAACTTTGATTAAAATTTAATAATAAGGTGATCTTGGAGTGATCCGGAAAGAATATTGGTTCAACCATAAATGTTATTTGCCAGTTTATTATTTCAGATATTTAAAAAATCTAATCTTGACCTTGAGTTATGATGCTTTGAAAAAGTATGTGTAGTTATTGGTATTCTGAGTGATTTCACCAAAAGATATAGGGTCAATCAGACTAAAGTCTGAGATTAGATCCAGCAAGGCAAGGGAGTCTTGTATATTGTAGGGTTTAGATTTATTAGAACAGTCAATATTGGGATTAATTACAACATTCCAATCCCCCCTATAATCAAGTGGTGATTGGTAAATTTTAATAATAGATTATAAATATTGAAAATAAATTGTTGTTGTCCTGAACAATGACCATATATGTTTGAGAACAGAATAGGATTGGGAATTGGTGGGATTAGGCACATAAAGTAGTACCATCTACCTTCATTATCTGACCCTCTGTTTACTATAATAGGTTTAAATGAGTTTTTGATAATGATTGCCACCCCTCTGGAGTTAGAGCTGCTACCCGCTGATATAATGTCTTTTATCCACTTCCTACTTTTTTCTTTGGTCCAATCATCATCTATCATATGAAATTCTTCAATGTATAAAATATCTGCTTCTGCTTTTAATATGAGGTGCATTAAGAGATTTTTTTATTTTTGTCCTGGAGACCTCTAACATTCCAGGAAATTATTTTGCAACTACTGACCATGTTTATACTAAATTATGAATCTACAGAGGTTGGGTAAATGATAGGTAAGAAAGGGGAGATAGTTGTGTGGTTCATAGTTCAATGAAAAGATGAGACTGTGTATAGATTTAGTTAGAAAAGCAGCACTAATCTCTTTCAAACCTGGCCCTGTGCCTACCCACCTAGCCCCTTTATTTGAGAGAGATAAAAGTGAAGAAAATAGGACTAGCATTATTATTGAGGGAGTTGAGAAATTCCCAAAAACAACAAAAGAATATTTACAACCTACGTACATCTTTAATACAATTCCAAATGTCATCACTTAGTACCCTACTTAACATATCCTCTCAGCTCATTGCTTAAAGTAGACGCCAGCTATGTAGGGGAGATCAACGAAGGAGGTATCGTATGTAGGGATAGTTAAAATATTTAAACTAAATAGTGTAATCAAGATTAACTAAAAATGTGGGTATATATATATATATATATATATATATATATATATATATATCAATTGTTATCCAAGGAACTCAGAATGAGTAGGATTAGCTGATTACCATCTTGTGTTCCCACTTTAGTAAATACTGGCATAAGCCTTTATCTAACCTATTTCTTTATGAAAAAGAATTTCTATTTTACTCAAGTTAATTTGGGAGACTGCAATCTTCTTTATACAATTAAGTACATATTAAACCTTTCAGATCACTACCTATGACTTTATTTTCAAATACTTAACTTTGTCAAGGATATAGAAGTATAGTGAGGTTTCAAAGGAGCATATATAGGGTAGTTGCACAACATCCATTTTGAGAATTAAACAAGTGTTGATTTATCCCCTTGTTGTTTGACAGAAAGTCATCCTCTGAATGAACTTAGAACAGTTTGACTAGAAAATTACACCATGGAGTAAAATCATAACTTACTATAAGAACAAGCTAATCAGCAGATTAATGCATATAAATCAACTATACTACTGTACTATAGCAGTACAAATAATAGAAGCTGAGGCTGACTAAATAACAAATCATTAATAAAATGCTGACTTAACAAATACCATTTGTGTCTTATATTTATCAGCACACCACTAATATAGCAGTTATACAATAAACTTGTCATCACCAAATCAACCTTCCAAGATAACACTGAGAGAAAATTGGGAATTCAGTCTGCCAAAAAAAAAAAACATTTTGTTCCATTCATTTTCCCTTTCCATCTTCTCAGCCATAAGAAAAAATAGGCTACATCAGATTTCAAGTAATCAGGGACATGCGAATAAATATTTTGTAAAAAAAAAAAAAAAAAAAAAAAAAAAAAAACACATATAGTTTTAAATATACCATTTCAAAGTTACGTCTGCCCCCAACCTGTATTACAAATTATATTAAACTCAAAAAAAAAACAGCGGGGCTATTTGCAACAGTATAGTTTCTAGACCATTAGTGTTAACTACTAGTATCCAGTGGATTAAAAAGAATATGGTTAGCAACATGTTTTAAAACTAACCAAACCATGAAATCATGCCACCTATGAGGCAAGTGAGAGTTCCCCCTTCAGTAGTCAGTATAGGGTATTGTCATACAATGTCCTTGGCACATCTAAAATAAAGTTTAACTGCAGCCGTAAGCATGAGTTATACCAGATGATAAAAGTTTGGTTGAGCCAAGAAATTGGTTAACTTATCCCTGTAGGACAAGCTAAAGAATATTGTTTTATGAGAACAATCGAAACGAATGTAGTACAGTTATCAACCAAAACCTAGATCAGAGCAATAGCAATAACTTGTATAATGTAACTTAAAAATAAATGATTTGATGAATTCTGAGGATGACTGAATGATATGCAGTTTATCAGAGTACATGGCAAAAGCTACAAATTTGGCTAAACAAGAAAATAAGATGTTAGAAAGTAAAACAGATTGTGCCTTCATAAATGTTACAGATATAACCTTAAAACTCATGTTTTTTCTACACATACCTCGTTCAAGAGACATACTATTTGTTGCAACCATATGCAGAGTGGTAGGAATAATAAAAAACAATTTACAAGTTAGCCACGATCTTATATCAGAATATCAGTAAAAGAAGTAGTATTCTGAACACCTACAATGAGGCTTTTATAAAATTGTTATAAAAGGGTGCGTTTACATAAGGTTCAATGTCTACAACAATAATTTCCTAGTCCATTTATCTTTTTTAACTTGATACTTCGGCAATACCAGCCTTTGGGATAAACATTAGCCGTTTGCTCATAGTGAAGGGTAGATCGTGCTGATTAGAAGCTACACTCTAATGTGATCACAAATTATATACATGCGATCATAGTCCCAGTTCCTGTCATATCACTGCCTTAAAAGATGTACCACAGAAGCTACCACATATCGAATTCCCATCAGGCTTCACCTGTATTGAGGACTATAGTAGTAAAATACACAGTTTTAGTTGCTGGATTTCATGACTGTGGCACTCCAGTGAGACCTAAATTCAGTGGCGGCTGGTGACTTCAAATCAAAGTGGGGCTGCAGGAGACAGCGGAATGGGTGGGGTCAAGGGGAAGGGGTGTGGCCAAGTAGAAAGGGGAGGAGCTATGCTCAAAACCACAAAAAATAACTTTAATTAAATACGCTGCCATGGGTGGCAAACCATCATTATGAGAGTCCTATCAAGACAAAAATAAGTGTAGAAGAATAAAAATATTTTAATGCATTGGCTGCATGACAGCTTACTTATTATCTAGATGGAAACAAAAGGTTGTGAGGCATGAAAAAATAAATTACTTTTTAAATACATTACTGGAATGCCAGTCAAAATCAAGTATAAGAAAAACCAGAAGCACTCAACTCAAACCACTTCTCCTTGCACTGCAGTTCTAATTATAATTTATATTCAGCTTTATTAAAGTACCAAGTAACATGCTGAAAGTAGAAATCTCTGTGATGCCCCCACTTGTAACAATGTTTCTTATCCAAAAAAGACCTGCTGCCTGACAACTATCTACTTGTTTCATGGGGAAAACATGATCAAAGTAAAAAATGAAAAGCAAACAAGAAACAAGCTCAAAATACATTGCTTAAAGGATTACTGTACAGGTTATGGACCACACATGATTGGCATTCTGTTTAGTTTACGGGTAAAGTCTGTAGAGATAACTGGAAGTCTCCAACAAGTGTAATGAGCTTTTTAATATAATGGAATCCTGTCCTTTAATACCCAAGGCTTATACATTATCTAGTCAAGTATTCTCTGCATGGCAACAACAGAAAGGCTTTCAATGTTGGCAATTCTTTAACAGTATGCTTATTAAAGCTTACTTGCATCTTACGATCTCAGACAAGCTTACCTTATGGTCATTAAAGCATTGCTACTTAAACATAGAGCAACAGGCACTTTGAGTAATAAGCATAAATCTGAGTAATAAGCATAAATCAACAGTACAAAATATGACAGAAACCAGACCATTCTGCAAAATCAAGGACAGATGAAAAGCCACTGTAGTACTTGTGTCTACCTTGGATGGGGGGGACACACTGCACATTTACACTGCATAACTACTCCTTGCCTTGCTTGGACACATCCAGAGTCACTACATGGGGAGTGGGGTGCAACAAGTATGTCACAATTTGAAATGTCTCTGGCTGACTGTGATGGCCCAGACACATTTGTCATACCTCTCAACCTCAGAGCAAGAAATCTGGACAAAGCCATACACAGAAGTGGGACAAAGGCCCAAAAATAAGGACAATTTTTAAATATTGCTCTAATAAACTTAGAAAGATAATATAATAGGTCTTGCATTAGTATACATTTTCTGAAGGGTATAAAATCTGAAACTCAAATGTCTGTCATTTTCTAACTTCAGTCTTTAGTGATTTGTCACTAATTTGCCAAAAAACAATTTTATGAAAATGGACCAAAATGTGATGCAAAAATATAAAATAGCCACACAATACAGCTGGGAACCTGTCAAAGAAGGGACACTTTAATATTAGTACTGCTAACTTGAGCAGCTGACAAAATAAAAGAATCTACATGCATTTCAAGTAATCTATAACTTTGATTATTACAGTTATTTCTTAATTGTAAACCCTCCATGTTTTCTTCCAAAATTGCTATTTTGCGGAGGGATTATTAGGGGGAAGAGCAACATTTTGAGCCAAAATCGGGGACAGTTGAGAGGTTGGCTATGCCTAATTCTATAAAGCAATTGATTTGCATGTACCTCTCAACCTGTTAATGCAGTAAATCTGAACAAGGCCAAATATATTGGGGGAACATATAAACAGTACTAAAAATTGCTCTTGCATAAATTGAGACAATTGATAGAACAGCGCTTACTTTAACATGCATTTTTCTGATGGTTATGAAGTCTGAAACACAGTGTATCATTATTCAGTGACTTAATTCCTAAATGATTTGCCAGAAAACTACAAATTTTATGAAGAACAAACCAAAAATAAGAAGCAAGAATCTATTCTTTCTTTGAAAATCTAGACAGTTGGGAGGTATAGTTCAGCTGGGCCTGTCTGAGTTTGCTGCCCTTCCCCCCTGACAAAATCATGGTTGAATGGAGCCTCTGCAGCCATTCCAATGAACCATTACTTGGCTATTTCACTCCATTTACCATAAACACTAATGTGCATACTGCTTTACTTCTATGATAAGTTGGACTTCATTTGAAAGTTTTATTTTGTATTTTACAGCACAAACACTAAGACATCTGCTAAACAAATTTGGTATTAAAACTTCTCTGCCCTTGAAACTCACATTCATTGAAACAACATTAAAACCCACATTCAAAGAAAATACATTTTACCCATGGCAGATAAAAATTAATTCTGGGCTGTTTTCAAATCATAGGCCCCTTGCATATGAAACATACATGTGCTCTTTGATACACCTTCCTATTGCTTTGAACATTTTTCCAGTAAACAATGAAACAAAACTGCCCAATTCAGAACATTTCCATCATAAAAGTCTACTCAAACTTCTACAGTCCACTATTATCAGTAAATATGCACAATTCTACAGTCCACCATTATCAGTAAATATGCACAATCTCTGAAGTAGTAAAAAAGTCATCTAAATAATTCCACGTTAAATAAATCTGTAATGAAGAGGTTGCTGTTAGCAATCACCTTTATATTTCATGGCTTCATCGAAAAATAAAGTGTCTGATGCCCTGGAGGAATAAATTGCCTAAATTACATTAAAAATAAGCTAGTAATATTGCAATAGGAAATGGATGGCAAACTGATAACAGGCTCATAGTTAGTATCTTAACTTTCAGTACGGCAGCATTCACCCCTTATGGGAGTAGAACCAACAACCTTCTGCATCAAAAGTAAGTACACAACCTGTTGTGCTATTAGCAATGTGAGCCAACTTAGCATAATCAGCACTAAACTTCTCTTCCCCTGCAGCTCTCAGCTCCTTGTAAAATCTACGCAATACTCAACTGCATCTCAACTTCGCAGCACAAGAAGTCTGGAAAAAGCCAAATTTATTGGGGTGGGTCAAAAGGGCAAAACCAGGGACACATTAAACATTGCTTGTATAATCTTGGAAAGCTGCTAGAATAAAATGCTGTGTTACCACCATACATTTTACTGCCAAGGTCCCTGTGCAAAAGAGTCAGAACAACATACCACTATGCCAAATCACCTGCTTTGTGAAAGAAAAATGCTGTGTTACCACCGTACATTTTACTGCCAAGGTCCCTGTGCAAAACAGTCAAGAGCAACATACCACTACGCCAAATCAGCTGCTTTGTGAAAGAGAGGGAGACTGAAACTTAAATGGCTATCATTTAATGAATTCAGTTCTCACCATAGCTGTCAACCTCTTAGCACAAAACACCTGGACAACCCCAGTAATGAGGGAATACAGCCCTCAAACATATTCAGTGAATTCAGTTCTTGCCATAGCTGTCAACCTTAGCATAAAAAACCTGGACAAAGCCAATAACAGGGTATTACAGTCCCAAAAATAAGGACAAATTTCAAATAGTCATCTTATAAACTTAAAAAATTGCTATAATAAAAGGTTGTGTTACTATATATTTATTGCCAGAATAAAAAGTTGTTTTACTATGTATTTTCTGAAGAATATGAAGTCTGAAATTCAAATGCCTGTCAATTTTACTTCTAATGGAACAAAAACAATTTTCAGCAGAGGCCCAGGGAGAAATACTGTAGACACATGTCTTTGTAAAATGGCAAGACACCAGAGCAAATATATACAAACACAGGGATAAGATGCAGACTCCACACAGAAGGCACCCCAGCCAAGAATCAAACCAGAAAACCTATAGCTGTGAGGCGACAATACTGCCATTGCACCATCAAATATATAAGGACACCAGAGCAAATCCACACAAACACAGGGATAAGATGCAGACTCCACACAGAAGGCACCCCAGCCAAGAATCAAACCAGAAAAACCTATAGCTGTGAGGCAACAATACTGCCACTGCACTATCAAATATGAAAGGAAGTAAACATTCAGAAACCTGAAGTCTGAAATTCAAATGCCTGTCAACTTGTTAATCAGGACAATCAGACTTGGAACAAAAAAAAACAATTCTCAGCAGAGGCCCAGGAAGAAATAATGCAGACATGTCTTTGTAACATGGGAGGACACAAAAGCAAACCCACACAAACCCAGGGAGAAGATACAGACCCCCCCCACAAAGAAAGCACCCCAGCCAAGAATCAAACCCAAGAACATGCAACTGTGTGGCAACAATGCTACCACTGCACCATCAAATTTCAAGCATTGCAACATTTAAAAACCACAGATATTATGAGGAATAGATCAGATCAAATATGAGGCAAAAATCTGCAATTTTCTTACAAATGGTGGTGGGTAGGGAATTCAGGTCTTTAACACCTGCATACAAGGTACAGGGTTCAAGCCTGAGGTATTCCCTACCACACCACCATGAGTCTAACCACCAGTATATTGCAACTGAGGCATTTACACACACACACACACACACACACACACACACACCAGTGACTGACCATAAACAGCAAATCCCTCTTGACCAACCTGCAGCAATAATCACTTACCTGATGATGTATCATGTCTGACCAAGCACCAAAATCCACCCGTGACATTGAGCAATCCAGCCAGCGACCAAACCCTACTACACCTACCTCCTGAATGAGCCCGCTCAATGAAAATCCCGCGAGAACAGCTCACTTCTTAGTCCTAATTGGATTTGCCTGCTCACCTCTTAGTCCTGATTGGATTTGCCTGCAGCCAATGCAGTCCGGACCTCCTCTTCTGTGCAGTCATTCCCGCAATGATTCCTGGGTGCATTTGCAGCAAAGATTGCTGGGTACCTGTGTTTCTTTATCTGGACTCGTGTTTTTTTTTTGTTTGTTTTTTAGTTTAACAGATTTTTTTTTCTTTCTTTTCTAGGTGGGAGGGCTGCAGTCCGGCAGTCCGATACCACGAGCCGCCCCTGTCTAAATTACAGATTACCTTTTCAGAACTTACCACTGATAGCTTAACAGCATTTGAAGTAGAAGCCTTGTATCCACATACAAGAACATTGCTGGTATTCTCTGCGATAGATGAAGCAACAGGAAATAGCTGGGAAATGGTTGGACCAAGAAGGATATTGTACTACTTTAAAATTCGTCTGTCACAAAAACTAAGACCCCTGAACAACATACCTTTGCAGAAACAGTACAACAGGCTAGAGATTTTATAACATTTTATAATAAACCTAAATACAGTAAATTACCAAAATGGAAGGTATTGACTTAGGCTGAAAGCTTTTAACTGAAACCAGAAAGTGTACTGTAAACTCCGGTAAGGTAAAACAACATGTAGAATTAGTTAAATGCTTGAATTTTCTTGTAGTTTCTGATTTCATTCACACAGGGACTTACCAAAGCACTTGGTAAAGATCTGTTTAGCTTCTTTAGGTGAGGACATTGTGTACTTAATTTCTTTGTGATAGAAAGATAGGTTATTTGGAAATCGCATCTGGAATTTGATGTTACACTTGATAAGGTCTGCACAGAAAGGAGAAAGTTTACAGCATTTTTCTTTTATTTCTTGAGGGAAGTCTTGTGAAATAGAATTATTATATGTATTCCACTTGAAGTGCTTTTGTTTTTTGTAAGTAGATAAAATGTTTTGTACATCTTGGAAATTAAGTAGTTTAGCATAAATGAGGCTCGGTGATGTGGAGTCTCGATTTTTATATAACGCATGGTGTGCTCTTTCAACTATGCAGTCAGAATGTGCTTCACTTGATTGGAGTATTGAACTAAATATTTGTTTTAAAGTGGGAATTAGCTGGTTCTGGTCCACTTTTTCAGGCAGACCTCTGATCATCAAGTTATTTCTTCTACTTCTAGCCTCCAAATCTAGTAATTTAGCTTGAATGTCAGAGATTGTTTTGTCTTTAACTAGTAGTTCAGACTTCAACTGCACTATTTCCAGTTCGTTAGACTTTGATCTTTCTTCCATCGAGTCCATTCTCTCCGCAATTTTGTTGATTGTGTCCCCAAAATTATTTAATTGTTTTGAGAAGCTTTGAATTGTATTTTGCAATGGAAGGAGAGCTTTTCAGGTCATCCATGTGAATGGTGTTCTCGGCCCTCTGTTTAGTGCCATCTTTGATTTGGTCTTGTTGCTGCTTAACTGTTTTCTGTCTTTTGGTAGTTATTTCCTTTTCAGGAGATGCTATTGCTAACAATTTAGTTTTAGATGTTTGAATATCCATGTCTTCTACTTCCTTAGGCATTTTACTACCACAGACTTTTTTAGATTGTGAGTACTGACTGTTATCCAAGGTGCTGAAGCCTCCAGGCCTCTAAAATCCACGTGTAGAATGTAACAGTAAGCTGATAAAGGATAAATCTCTTTATAGCTACTACTTAAGTAGTTTTGTGTACTCAAAGATAGAACTTCAGATTTTAGATACTCTACTATTCCTCTTGAAGCTTTTATCAACCAAAAGTTATATAAATAGGATAGATTGAAGAATTTGTAACAGAGCTCTGTGGAGAGGGTGCTATTCAGCCGACCACCATCTTGGAATCCCAACTGCTACCATTTCTGTTTTGGGGAATATTAGCTCTGTTAACATTACTCATTGTAAAATGTATCCCTTCAATGTATTTTTATGGAAAATATGTGTATCAAGACAAATGTTTCTAACTTACTGGAGTGGTGCTTGATTTACCTGTATGTATGCGGTGCTGACATCTGCATTAAGGACATGCATTAATTTCCCATATGAAGTTATCTAGACAAATTTATATAGCAAAAGTGAGCAGCACATAAAGAGGTGAATGTACTGAACTCTACGGATTCTGACAGTACCCGCATGTACTATGTTCTTTGCTTTTATGGATATTTATCCATTGATTGTTCTAAACACAAGTCTTATAACTACCGGTTCAATGCAAAAAGGTTTGGCGAAAAATTCCCTCCCAACTTAAAACAAACCCTCCCCATAACTCTCCCCTCCTTATCTATCTGAAGAGTAGGTCCTCAAAGCCCTATCCAAGGCACAGAACACAGCCTCTATGTGACCAGATGACATCCCAGGATGTCTTCTAAACAGGCTAAAACATGAACTAGCATCACCACTAAACACCCTTTTCAATCATAGCCTAACCACAGGCTTTGTTCCTGTGGAATGGAGAACAGCTACAGTTATTCCCCTCCACAAAGGTGGCCTAGTAACAAACCCAGTGAATTACAGACACATAAGCCTGACCAGCCTCATCTGTAAGACCATGGACGGTATTATGGACCTCATAAATAAAGACACAGGTAACATCCAAATCCTGGATCCTATCCAGTTTGGCTTTGTGAAAGGCAGGTCCTGCCTGTTAAATCTGGTGGATTTCTTTGAATGTGTGATCAAGGCCATTGATGAGGACACATTTGTGCACACAGCATACTTTGACTAGGCAAAGGCTTTCAACACAATCCCACATTCATTCAAGCATTACCGATAAACTTAGCAAACTGAATGTAAACCCCTTTGTTTCTTAGATGGGTTGCCAACTGGCTGACAAACCTGACATACACTATCAAAGTGGGTGACTCCACATCAAACAGCAGACCTGTTACCAGCGGGGTGCCACAGGGGTCAGTGCTGGACCCCCTACTGTTGGATATACACTTCTCAGAAGTTCGGGTCAAACTAAAGGGTTGTGGCTATGTCATTATACTCCAGGATGGTCTCACACAGACCAGTGACTAGTGTATTAGTCATGGTCTCAAACTAAATGCCACACGTAAGCATGCCTTCCTGATAGATCCCCCCATAAATACATTTACAATTCAAAATTTCCTTCAAATTGTTGTATCTCCTATAAGAAAAAGTCACTTTCTTGGGAAACAAATCTCCCAAAATGTCATCAAAACAAACCAAATTAAACCAAATTATCAACAATTCTCTTCATAGTGGAAGTCCTGCGAAGGCATTGAGCTGAGGTACCAGAACACTAGTAAATTATTTTTGCAGCATTGCAGTCATTCTGTTTTTGTATATTTTTTGTCATTTTGAGTTTTTTGTGTTGTGATGTCTTTGGAAGGAGCTGCTGCTTTTTGGCTATTTTGCAGTCTCATATGGACCATGGTGGCTACTTGTTAGCTGATATGGTGACAGAAAGAGAGGAGAAGCTGGATAATGATGATCCCTGGTCAACAGTATGCAATGTTGCCTACAACAAAAGGTTGATGAATTGAGAAAATTAATGGTCAAGGCAGTCATTTTGTTTTACGATACAAGACTTTTGGAAAAGTATGTCAGTCTCTGCATCATTCCCAGGGGGCTGAGGGTTGATAAGTTGCCTGCTTTTGACTTCCTGATGATGATAGCAATCTACTGGAGGAGTGGAAACAGCCTTGCAGTGCACATCAGGCTGGTTACAGGTCCTGATTAAACATAGCACTAGGACTTATACCAAAATCCAACAGAAGATATCCAATTTGTTAGATAGTCTGTTGAAGGATACATCCTCAGTTATGTTTGAAGGACATTAAATGTGAACTGTTGAAAGTGGAAAATGAGGTAGTAGATCATAAGTAAAAGAAATGTAATCAAGATATTAATGATTATAAGAACAATTTGATTTTCTCCTGGCAACGGAAGCCTGGAGGGGGAGGACCCAAATGAAAACCAATAATATTTGTTCACGCAACATGCATGACTCTTCAGTATTGTCAACGAATACCACCACTAGCAGGAAGAGTGTTTCTTTTGAGAGCATTGAGGCAGGAGAAAAAATTATTTATTTATTTTTTATTTTACATTTGTTGACTGGGATAGTCTGGCTGGATATATGCCCATTTTCAGCAGAGGCCCGGGGACAAAAGCTCCAAGATAATACACATTGAACATTTAGTAAATGCTAGTTTCAGGCCGATTACAGTCAGTGAAATATGCAGAAGGAGATCAACAAATGTGGTTTCAGCCTAATAATAAAAGAAGAGGTGGTAGAAACAAGGGTTGCAACAAATAGAATTTACTTGTTGAAGGTTGTTCAGCCGTTAAATGTCCAGGTGATTGTGCCTGTGGTGACATTCTCTCTGGTATTAGATAAAAGTAAGTCAGTGACTGGTGACTTAAATTTATCAGACTTTTTTGTTTCAAAAACTGTTAAAAACATTTTATTGAAAGGCAGTAAATTCGTGCCAGTGAAGATACCTTCCCTGGCAGATTTAATTCTTGATGTTAAGTGCATTCACTGTAAATTACATTTGATTGTTCATAGGTTCATAGGTGTGTACTAGGCTAATTGGCTTGGAGCCTTTACAAACCTAGCCCATAGGATTACCCTGGCAATGTGCCACCTGACTTTAGTTTCCAGTTCATCTGTCGAGTAGAGCCACTGGAGTGATCCCCAGGGTGAATTTTCTATTTCCCACCAACTCATCAAGATTTCTCTAGAAGAAGGCCAGTGAGGTGCTCTGCTTGACATGTATGGGAAGTCTATTCCATAGTATAGGCAGTCTCTGGGTTATGAACTTGTCCCTCCAGCATGTTCTGTTGATTGTGGTAATGAGGTTGAGGTCTCTGGAGTGTGTGGTGTGGAGGGATTGGGATTTCTTTAGATGTAGCACTTCTAACAGAGCTGGGTCAGACATGGCTTTGTAAGTCAAGCAGAGATTGCCTCTAAGTAGGCGATATGAGACAGAGAACAGTTGGAGTTTTTGAGTCTGTCAATATAGGACAAGTGTTTAAGGCCTAGGATCCTCTTTTTGAAGTACTTTTGTGGCCTCTCCAGTTGTTGCAGGTGTCTAGTGAGGTATATGCCAAATGGGGCATTGTAATCGATGACTGGCCTAATGAGGGAAGAGTAGAGGGAGACAATGACCTCTTTCTTCCTGGATGCAAAACCCTTAGTAATGAGATGTACCACATAGAATGACTTTTTGACTACAGTGGCAGTGTGGTGGTCAAAAGAGAGGTTGCTGTCAGCCTGTGTTCCCAGATCTCTTATAACGCCTTCTGTGTTCCGTTGATTACCATCGATGTGGTAGTTCATGACAAATGGGTTTTTCCCAAAGGGGATGATGACACTTATTTGGCATTGAGCTTAAAGCCATGGTTCTGACACCAGTCGTTGGTCTCAGTGAGGCCTTTCTGTAGGATGTCAACATCACTTGGACAGTTAATAATGGCTCCCAACTTGCAATCATCTGCGAACTTTGTCAGCCAGAGTCCCATTGTGTAGGACTGGACTTCTGAGCAGTAGATATCAAACAGGAGAGGACCCAGGTCCAATTCCCTGTGGGACTCACTCAAGACTGGTCAACAGTCTGACTTGGAGTCAGCTACTTTCACACTGTGGGTTCTATCTGTGAGCCAGTTTGCAACCCACCTAGTGATTTAGGAATTGATACCTAACTTAGTGAGTTTTTCTATGATTCCTGAGTGGGGAATGGCTCTGGTTACTGACTCAAAGAAGACGACCAAGTAGAGCAGGCGTGATCTACCCTTCACAAAACCAAACTGTGTGGGATCCAGAGTTTGGAGATTCCCCATATCCTTGTTTATTAGGTCCATGATGATGCATTCTATAGCTTTGCATATCAGACTTGTCAGGCTAATGGGGCGATAGTTCCCAGGGTCTGTAGTCACTCCACCTTTGTGGAGAGAGATGACTATAGTAGTGTACTATTCGGTAGGGACAAAGCCTGAGGTGAGGCTGTGATTGAACAGGGCACACAGGTGAGGTGCCAGTTCACTCTGTAGTTCATGTAGAACACAGCCAGGGATATTGTCAGGTCCCATAGAAGCTGTATTATTGGCCTTGGGCAGTGCTGTTTTAACCTGTGCAGCAGTAATACTGGGTGCCTGGCAATCTAATGGCATTGTGGTTGGTCCTTTGGGGAGGAGAGACGGGAAAAGTTGGCAATGAATCTGTCGGCAAGTATATTGGCAATATCTGTTGGCCCAGTATAGGAGGAAAAAAATTGTGCAGTAGCTCAGAGAAAATCTGGGTATTGTCATGGAGGCTCTTTACATAACTATAGAAGGCCTTCTGGTTGTCTTTACTATCTGCTGCAATGCTGTTTTCATAGCTAGCTTTAGAGGATTTGATGAGGGATCTCAACGTTTTGTTGAGGCTGATAAGGGAGATTTTCCAGTCTTGGGACTTCATCTTATTCTGCATCAGTTTCCTCCTTCTGTTGTAGAATGTGTTTATGGCAGGGGACAACCAGATTGGCTTCCTTTTTTTGGAGGAGAGTGTCTTGGTTCTATTGGGTATGGCGAGATACATGTATTTTTGTACGTATTCGTACAGTGCATTGGTGTATCATTCAGTGGTCATGCAACTATTCTCCATTTGCATGGGTGCTGTAAAGTTAGCCACCTCTGTTCTTAGGAGCCCAAAGTTAGCTTTGGACAATTTTTCATGGTAGTTACCTTTGCGGTGGTGGGGGGGGATTTCCAAGGTGATTAGTTTGTGGTCAGATCTAACCAGGGACGAGTTGACTATTGGTATAGAGCAACGGTCGCCCATGTTAGTAATGACCAGGTCAAGGATGTTGCTACCTCTAGTGCAGGTAAGAACGAGCTGGTTCAGGGCATTGGAATTAATGAATTCCAGGAAACGTTGGGCACGTGTATTGGTACATGAGTTTTCCCAGTTAATGGAGGGAATTGTTCATTTTCATTTACAACAACAGATGAATGTGTCATTAGATATTGATCCAAAGGATCCATTTTTGAATGTATCTATTTATAATAATGACTTTTTTTCATTTGGTGAAGATTTTCTTTATTCTGCTGATGTAAATGATGATGGTGAAGGCTTAAGAATGGTTTATGGTAAATTGTGTATTCCAAATCTACCCAATTCCAGCTTATTTATGCCTCCTGAGAAATTTGTGGATTTAATTAATTTTGAAAATGTTTTGTGTAGGCAAATTGAATGTGAGTTTTTAAAGTTTGTGAGGATTAATAAGACACATAACTTAAGTAAGCAGGGATGGTCTACTTTAAAAGAAGTGAGGAGGGTTAATGATAAATATGTATTTTTGCAAGCTGATAAGGGTGGGAACTGGGTTATTATATCTTAGTTGCAGTATAAGGAAATGGTATATAAATTGTTGACTAATGGAAATGAATATGAAAAATTGACTGTTAATCCTTTGTCGCAGTTTAATTCCTTGTTATTGGACATCTTGGAATGGGGAAAAAGATTAAGTTTTTTGACCCCACAGGATGCCAGGATATTGCACATTTCATTTCATAGGATCTCACTTTTTATGCTATACCGAAAATTCATAAAAGCTTGAGTGAACCTCCAGGAAGATCTATTGTTTCTTTTTGTGGATCGCATCTAGAAAATGTAGGAATTTTTTTAGATAGTTATTTGAAAAGCTATTTAGTTAAGATTCCCTCACATATTAAAAATACTCATGATTTGTGCTCAATAGTGAAAGACCTGGAATGGAAGGAAGTGTTTTATTGTGTCACTGTAGATAATAAATCTTTAAATACTTACATTAAAAGAAGATGGGGTGTTGAAGCTGTAGTGAAAATGTTGGGTGAAGGACCCTATACTTCTTTTTTGGTAAAATTGTTAGAATTTGCATTGACACATAATTATTTTATTTTTAACAAGGAGACTTTTTTGCAGAAGGAGGGGATGCCAATGGGGGATAATTTTGCTCCTTCTTATGCTATTATTTTATGTCTTTTTTTTTTAAATGTGTGTATGTACACGAAGGACTTTTTTCTAAGTCTGTCTTGAAATACCAACTTTATATTGATGACCTCATTTTTGTCTGCAAAGGTGATATAGAACACTTTGTAGAATTCATCCAACAGTTGAACAAGAATCCATTTGGTTTGGAATTTTCTTTTGTTGCCAGTAGGTGGGTGATACAATATTTGGATATAGAATTATACATTGATGGGAACAATAGAGTTCAGTTTAAACCCTTTAGGAAAATAATAGTCTCAAACTGAATACAAAGGAATGCATCATCATTCCCTTCAGCACAAACTATGTCCCTCCACACTATCAAATCAATAACAGTACCCTAAGTACCCATGAAATGCTTAGGAGCCTGGAATCACAGGTTGACTGCGACCTTAACTTCGACCATTGTAAGGAAAGCTTTCCACGTAGCTCACTTGATTAGTAAAGTTATAGACTGGAGAGCAAAAGAAGTTATAACCCCCTATACTTGGCACTTATCCGGCCCATAATTGAGTATAGCGTCCCATTCGGTATGCACTGTACTAAGCATCTACAGCAATTAGAGAGACCTCAGAGGTTTCTAACAAGAAGACCAAGGGCCTCCAGCATGTGTCTTACATGGACTGACTAAAATCCCTGTCACTTACTCTGTATCGTATAGACTTCTTAGGGGAGACTTATGCCTGACCTACAGAACAACCCAAGACCCAAACTTAATGAACTTACTGCATATCTGTAAATCAAATGGGTCTAGGGCTACCTGTTCCAGGGTCTTAAATATGGCCTGTGACTTTAATAGGACATGCTTTAGAGACAGATTTATCTCCCAGTGACTGCCTCGTCTTTGGAACAGGCTACCAATTCATGTGAAACAGAGCTCCTCTATGACACTGTTCAAGAGGAACCTGGATGAGTGGATGGGGCACTGTAAATTTTTAATGGAGATAGTGACCACAGCCCTCCTGGACATGAGCAGTCATCACTAAATGCAATCATAGGTATTGAATAGTACCTCTATGGTATTACATTGGGTTGAAACAGCTAGGCTTAAAATGACCTCCCAGTCAATAGCCTAGTAATTTCTTATGATCCTATGATCTTATGAAAAAGAATCTGTGCTCTCTGTGAGACTGAAGGTGAGCCACAGCTGCTTGTGGGTACTGATGGTCCCTTGGACAGAGTGACTGCAAAGGTAGAGGTGAGTAGTAGTACCCAGGCTGACAGTGAGGCACCACTGTCAGAGGATGCCAGACTTCCTGTGGAAGTGGAGCTGGGAAGGGTTACAAGGAGAGAGTTGAGACAGGCTCAGCTCTCAGACCCTACATTGCAAGGCCTGAGGCAGGTAGCTAGGGAGGCACCTAATTCTTAAGGAAAGGGGGAATCTGTATACTGGGACAAAGGGTTAATATGCAGAGAGTGGACCCCTCAGGGAGGGCTAGAAGGTGAGAGAGTACAGCAGTTGGTAGTGCCTAGAGCCTACCATCTGGCGCTTCTAGCCATAGCCCATGATATACCCTTTGCAGGTCATATGGGCATAAAATGTTCAAAGAGGCATATTATGCAGAACTTCTATTGGCCTGAAAATTCCAGAGATGTAACAGGGTACTGCAGGACCTGTGAGCAGTGCTAAAAGGTAGGCAAGGCAGGAGACAAGATGAGAGCTCATTTTATGACTTTGCCTGTGATTTAGGAGCCATTTCAGAGGGTAACTATGGATATTGTGGGTCCTCTGAGTACCCCAAATTCCACAGGGAAAAAGTATATCCTAGAGGTAGTGGATTATGCTACACGATGCCCTCAGGCAGTGGCTTTGTCCTCCACTGACGCAGAGAAAGTGGCAAATGCTTTGTTACAGATTTTAAGCAGGGTAGGTTTC